>NW_024582654.1:256105-505755 GCF_018398535.1 Haplochromis burtoni | reverse complement strand
GATCGGAGCTGGCTTGGCCCTGACTTATCGAAGAATTAAGAAAGCGGAACCGGCTGTTCAAACCCCCACAAGGCTGCCCGCTGGGATTGAAACGATGGGAAGAGGCGTGAGTTTCTCAAAATGGGCTCATTGAGTGCAGCACGGATAAGATCTTGGAGAGGCTTACGGCTGCCGTGAATACTCAGAATAAGATCTCTGAGTGCAGACTGGATTACATCTTGGAGGGGCTCCTGGAATAACATCTCTGAGCGCAAATTGGATTACATCTTGGGGAGGCTCACTGTGGTCGTGAGTTCTCAGAATCGGCTCTTTGAGCACAAGAATGACAACATCACAGAGCGCAAGTTTGATAACATCATGGAGAAGCTCACGGCTCTCCAACGGGAGATTGAGAGACCAGTGTTGGACTGTTAGAACAGCTTTGAAATTCATATGAGCTGTTCGCACTAAAGTAAAAAGCACCATCACTTCATGCGGATACCCTTTCGGCGCCAGCTGCGGTCGCAAGGCTGGAGCCGAACAAAAACACCCTGATAACGACTGTGTTTAGTCTGTTCCTTCCCATTCCATGCAAGGCCACCTGGGTTGGCTGGAAGACTGTTTACTTAGCCTAGCAGGGCGAAGGACACTGTCTCAGCTGAACTCTGGACACGCACACACATACATATACACTGATATGCACACACTCATCCCCCCTCCCTTTCCAAACGCCTTCGATGCTTGTTCCCTCCTGGGAACACGGCGGGTCTGAGCCCACGCTGGAATGGTAGCGCTGGGCAGGATGGCTGCTGTGTTTGCTTCGGATTACTCCTCACCCCCCACCCGACCCTGTGGCTTGTCACGTGTTCCATAATGTTGTGCTGTGGACATTTATGTGCTTTTTTGTGCAGAGGAGTTTTTTTGTTTCCTGCTGTCCTCCCAGGAGCCCAGCATGAGTAGAGGTCTCTTTTTTTTCCTCTTGTACTTTCCCATTGTAGTGTATATTTCAGTGTTTTTTTCTGTAACGCTACCGATCTCCGACCTGTATCCCCATGTGATGTCTGTGTTGTGTGTGTAAGGTCGGGGGGGTCTGCGGGGTCACATGGAGATTTACTGAACCTGGTAGCCTGTTTGCCCCGGGTGGAGCCTTGATTGATTGATAGATTGATTGATTGAGTAGTAACAAACCACACCTTTAATTGTGACTGGCAGTTGGACCTGGCTGCAGCTGTTCCATTTCCCTACCTCTGGACCTGGGTATTACAGAAATCTTCACTTATTCTCATTCATATATAGTCCTTCTTCGTGATTTCTTCCAGCTTGATTAGACTCTCAGTTCCAGACACACTGAAGACTGACAACATAAACATCTACCGTGTTTCTTTGTGGGTAACACTGTTCTTTGAACACCTCTCCCTTCTTTCTCCAAACATAAGCAGCAACTTTGTGGCCAAGGAGCTCTAGTTCCATCTTATCTGACCAAATCACGCACTTCCAGTATACATAATCTGTCTCCTGGTTGTCCTTAACATGTTTTAGTCTGACTTGAAGGTGTTTCTTTGGCAGAAGTGGAGTTTTTCTTGGTCTGCACCCTCAAAGTCCATTACTGTGCAGGGCTGATTGTTTCTTTGAGACTACAAGTCCTGACTTGGCTACATCATTTATAAGTGTCTTGGCAGTTGTTCTAGTGTCTTTTTGTTTGTTTGTTTGTTTTTTTCCCCAGAGTCTTTGAAATCTTTCTCTTTTTTCTCAACTCTATTTATTTTATTTTTGGCATGCACCATAACACTGCGACAAATTCCTTGGTCGTATACAAATCCGGCAATAAAAGTGATTCTGATTCAAGAAATCATCACTGAAGTTTTTATACTGTATATTAATTTGAAGATAACCCTCAGTTTTAACTCGATTTTACAAGCTTTAACTATTACAAAGCTAAAGCACACCATCATGGTTTGTGTTGTGGTATAAAACACTTTTGTCATTTTTTATTTTTTTAAATAATTGTTATTGCGTGCAGATAGAAATAACTTATGCTCTCTGAAGAAAACTACTATGTTTAGAAATGCTATGTTGGAAATCCACATTAAAAAGAATGCCGTTTTTATACTTTTTATAAGATAGATTGACATGAAGTAAAAGTTATGTTGTGCCAAACATGTCATATGCATATTTCTCAGGTCACATGGGGGTTCACAATACTACAAATTCATAAAAAATACGCAAAACAGGCTCCTCCACAGCTCTACATCAAATTTCATATCTGGCTTACACAAACATATAATGCTTTAGAAATCAAACAAAGCTTAAACAAAGCTTAGAGACATATATCTAAACACTGAAACATTTCAGTGTCTGTTTAGCCATTTCATGTAAAACTGACATTCGTAGATCATCTATAACAAACAAGAGAACCCACTTCCTGCATCTCCACAGTCACATACACGCATTTCCTGTGTCTGAATAGTTTCATCCAAACGACAAAGCCATCGTTATCTGTGCTAATGAAGTTATGAATGTGCACATGCAAACCAAATCTGGATATACAGAGCCCCTGTCAAGGTAAAGGTAACATAAGCTCTGGATATAGCTATAAAGCACAATAAGACACAATAAACACGGGAAAGGTTTTTGGTCATCTATCCATCTATAGTCTTAACCGCTTCAGGGTCCACTTCAGGGTCGCGGGCTCTAACGCAGATGCCACTGGGTGGGGTACACCCATCTATCAGACAGATGGAGAGATATCAGACAGATGATGAGTTATCAGCCAGTTTAGAATCCCTAATTAACCAAACATACATGTCTTTGAACTGTAGGGAAAAGCCGGAGTAAACTTACAACTCCACGCAAGGAAGCCCGAGCCGGACAGCGGTTCTTGCCTCTTACTATGAGGCAAGCAGCGCTAACCACTGTTTCACCACTAACAGTAAATCCCACGAGCTGCGTGGGTGTGAATTGGTACAAATGCAGCACAGAAATGCCGAATATTCCCCAGATTTTACTGATACTTAAGCACGTAAAATTAATTTAATGCAGCTGTCATGGTTTGAATATAAATCGTTATTTGCAATGCATTCATAGGTGTAGTAATATATGTATTTAAAACATTTATACTTATATAGATGAGTATAACGGATATTAAGTGTAAAAATGAATAAACAAAAACAAAATAAGTAAAATCTCTTGTCTAAACTATAAACTACTTGTTGCATACTTTATACAGTTGCATAGACTGTGGTACAGCGCGGGGGAAATCCGGGAGTTTTTCACCACCGTTTTGCATTTGACGTTGTACGTAACATGATTTTTCATAAACACGAGGTTTCCGGGAATACCTCGAACGCCTCACAGCCGAAGCGCAAACAAGTTGTGAAGCCACAGGAGAGAGAAGTGAAAGTGAGTAAGGTGAGCTCGAGCGCAGAAAAGAGGATACGGATAAAAGAAAACAGAGAAATATCTCTCTGTCTTAATTTGTGACATTAGTCCGGATAGAGCAGCGGAGCCTGGGTGTTCCTCTTACTGCAAAGTCGAGTTGACTCTCCCCTTTTAAATGCGGACTCTGTGACAGTTTCGACGCAAACAGCACGAGACAACATGGACTCGGTAAGTGCATACCTGCCTCCTCTGAGCTAAAGGACATTTAAATGGCTTGCACAAAAAACACGAGATGAATGAGAGATAAAGTTTGTTAGAGCTGCCGTTTTCTTTCTTTCTTTTGTATTTCTTTACTTTTAAGAACGCCTAAAGCACGCTGTGACCATTTATAGTCTGTTATGGTACTAATGAACAGGCAGGACAACCTTCAGTTCTCTTAGCTTAGCTTAGCTTTTTACAACCCAAACTAACGTACTCATCCAGAGACTCGGTACAGCGAGATAACATGACGTCTGTGAAGGTTCTCAGTTAGAGATAACATGACGTTAATTCATACATTAACAATGTGAAGGTGAAGAGAGGCTAACCCATTTTCAGTCAAGAGAGGCACCAGGTCATGTGTGAAATGAGATAGATGTAAACTAAATTAATGGAATGAATTTAATTTATTATATTTCTTCTCTTTTAATTTTCAAACCTGCTCATTTAACACATCCTGCTTTAAGAGTAAACATCTAAGATTATAACAATTTATGGACCAGCAGAACACTTAAAACAGTGCCATGATACAACATACTGAGCATGTTATAACATGATGTGGCTTACTGGGATAATATCAGGTACCTGAATGCGGGCAGGCAGGAGGGAGGGAGTGAGGGAAGGAAGGAAGGAAGCAAGGAGGGGAACTGGAATGGGCAGCATTTCCTGTGTCAAGACACCGCCATCTGAATTTTAAACATACACCATTGTTCAGCTGCTATTTGCTATGCCCAGGATGAGATAAGCCCAGCATAAATCAGTTGTCACCATTGCTGGGTGAGATGCAAGTTTCTTAGCCAGGTCCAATGAAAAGCAGACCGCAGAATGGGAGGGCTACGAAAGCCTTTAGAGAAACAGACAGCTGAGCGTGAAGTGAATCAAGGTGCTGAGGCGTATTTGTTTTGCTCTGTCTGTCAGTTTCCTGTTCCTGTCAGTATCTGAGATGTCGGTTTCCTCTCACGCCCCAGAGGACGAAGGTGAAGGAGAGAGCTGTCAGGATACCAATGGCCCTTTGGTCAAACTATCCTTGAAAGTAGTTCAAGGATAATTTGACTTGACAAATATCCTTGAAAATCATCCCTCTTGTTGTTGTTCTGCTCATTTGCTGTCTAATAAACAGCTGGTACCAGTCTGAGTGGCAACACGTTTTCTTTTTAATAGTTTTAACATGTCAGAATGTGTTTGCTTTACTGTGTAAGTTAGTTTGTTCTGTGAGTTGCTTCCAGAAATATATTTGTAGCTATACAGTTTAACAATTAACATATCCCTGCTTAAGCACGCTTGAAAAGCAGGTGACGGGTGGAGAAGAGTGCTGCTGTGTTTATAAAACAAGATGCCAGTCTGACCTGTATCAGGCAGCCTAGATCTTGTTGGTGCTGGTTGCCATTTTTTTTATTTGGCAGCTTAATGTTTGATTCGATTTCTTTTCAAAAGTTGTTTACAAAAAAACGACAGCAATAAAAGTAATATAGTAATAGAATTAGAAGTAACTAAACATCCAGTGTTGCTACTTGTTCTGTTTAAAAAAGAATTTCCACAAAAGCCCACTGAAACGTCTCAGCTCCATTAAAGGAGACCTATTATTATTTTTCTTACTTTCTCTCATATATACAGTTACAATGGTAGAGGCTCTTAATTAACTTAAGCAGAGACATTATAAGATAAGTGACTTCTGCAACAGCAAGGTAGAAGTATAGTTTTAAACTCTTAAGCTCTCGATCTAATTTATTTAACCTTAATTGAACCAGATGCTTGAGATTAAAATTGTGTATTGGTGGCAGATGAGGGGCTGCACAAAGACACTAAATTAGGATTATTTTTGACCATGAATGATATGAAGCTCTACTCTAATAGAGTCAAAGAATGAAAATATACCCTTGGTAATGGGCATAACAGGTCTCCTTAAATTTGATAGCACATATTTGAAAGTGACGCACAACAGGAACAAAAACTGGAGTCATCCAAATTAGAAATCCAATCTTGTGACTTTCTTCTTTTTTTAAAATTTGATTTAGTTGTGACATAAGGATGTGCGCTGACCTGCATTTTTTGGCTACACAGATGACTTCCACAGTCACTGTGGGCATGCTCACTGAGATCCTCTGTTTATCCAAAAACACAAAGAGCATCACAGTTTGTGTGTCAACTGACATCTGTCATTATCTCACCGTGAGAAAGTTTAAATAATGTGAGCACATAATTCCTGTGAGGGTCCTAGGAGGTTGGGTTGGTTTAGTTTTAATCAAACTGTGTGTTTTGATTGGACAGGAGAACGGGAAGAGCCACCTGCAGAAGACCCAGGAGGAAGTGGAGGAGGTGAAAGTCATCATGCTGCAAAACATGAACAAAGCTGAAGAAAGATCTGGCAAACTCAATGAGCTTGAAGACAGGGCTGATCTGCTGCTGGAAGAGGTACACTGTCCAAGTGGAAAAGCATCATCTCTTAGCACAGCTCTATTTTGCCTACATGTTCCTTGTAAAAGTCTTTGGCTTTTATTTTGAAGGTGAATAACTGGGGCAAATGGCACACAGATCCCCTCTCCACAAGCACCTTTGGATTAATACTAAGACATGTCACATTGATGTCTATAAATATGCTTTAGGTGGAGCTGGAGAGGAAAGCAAATGTGCGATTTACATCCTGATTCTGTTTTATGGTGCTATATTTAGAAAGGTATTTCCTATTGTTTCTTAAGATGAATGAAGCAAGCTGGTCTCCCTGGGTATGAATATCCTTCCAGGGGTCAACAGCGAGGTTGCATCATTCCCACATTGCCCCATTGGCTGCGTTACATGACACTGGTGAGGAGCCAGGGGGAGAACTAAAAAAACAGACAGGCATATTGAAGTTCAAAAAGCACACTGAGCTACTTTTGAATATCGTAGACTGTGAAAAAAGCAAGGTTCGGTTCCTATGTATTTCAAAGAAAATGCATAGATTCTTACAGAGGATCTCACTGATACAAAAAAGGAACAGGCTTACCCCAGACAGAAGTAAGCAAGTTTGACAAAACTGGGATCAGCTAAATCAAAAACATTAAAACTCTTCAGTCCAGAGCTTTCATTTACACAGCTTTGCTCACTGACATTACTACCACCCTACTCAGCACCAGATCATTTGCATTGCACTCAGACCACAACACAGGAAAAAGAATCTGCCAAAAGGTGACACCTGGAGGCAACTTTAAATCGTGGGTTATAATGTAGTTAATGTAATCTATCCAGTTCAATAGAACTATTAGAATAAAAACACCCCGAAAAATCATTTATCCCACTTCATGTATGCCTGTCTGATGAAAAAATATGATCAAACTGAACCAGAAATATGTGGGCCCTAAAGAGAAAACAAGATGAAAGAAGCTAAAAAATCAAAAGCTGAGACATAAAGGAAATCTCTGTGGATTTAACATTAACAGGTTTGAATAAGAAAGCACTGATTGCTGCAGTTATATCAAAATCTCCATTTTGCTTGTACTTTCCTGTTTAATGAAAAACACGCTGACCTTCAGTCTGTGACTCGTTTGACCTAAAGATACAAGGACTTCCTCTGGATTTGTTTACGTGATACGTTTACTTGGAAGTGGCATGAGCGTGTCAGTTCTGGGTTTTATCTTTGTGATCACAGCTATTAGACATTTAGAAATGTAATTATACAAGAACAAAATCTTAAACCTTTTAATTTTGTTTTTCGCAGAGTAAAAAGTTTGAAAAGACATCCACCCAGGTGAAGACACAGAAAAGATGGGCGAACAAGAAGATGAAAGTGATGCTTATTGCAGTTGCCGTGGTAGCAGGACTCATCATTCTGAGTCTTATAATCGTTGCTATTGTTCAAAGCACCAAAGGAAGTGACTAAAGGTAAAGCACCTGGGAAGAGGAGAGGAACTGTAACTGTGGAACTCCAGCATCTTGCCTGAACTGTTCTCTATGACATATTTATGGAGGATAATTCCTGTTCTTCATTCTACTGCACGCCTTAAGTTGATATGGTACCATGGGTTGCTCAGCTGCTTTTTCTCTCTCCTTTTTAAAAGACTCCCTTCTTTAAAAGGTGATGTTTTCAAAACATTGAACAGCCCACATCAAGAGATTATAGGTGGATTTAAAGTCTTATAAGTTCACTGGATGAATATCAACAGAATGAAACTGGTCCACTGTCCTCCCAGTGAAATCTCACTTCCATGAATATTTATTCAAATGGTATCTACATACTAAGTAGATACCATTTGTGTTTTGCCCCCTTTCTTTTTTTAAGGAAAACTGCAAGTATTTTTAATCAAATATCACCAGGCTCCTGCTGCGGTGCCCATTCATCTCTCAGAGATGATCAAGAGATGAAAGAAAACAGAACAGATGCCAAACTTTTATAAATATGTATCCGCCTCAGATAGCTCCACGTGGGAAAGGAGAAATAAATGTCTAAATGTGATAAGTTTAGGTGTAAAACTTACTGTCCTCACAATCATTAAAATGTTTTTGTGTTTGTTATTTTTGAGTGGTTTATTTTAGTGTCAGGTTGCTCTTCTTTTCTTTGCTCAGATACAATCTCCAGATTTCTTCTTCATGTTGCACTTACAAACAGAATGTAAGGTCTCCACGTGCCATGTCAGTATGTCATGTGACCAGCACATGTGGATGGAGAGCAGATTCACTCCTTGATCGTCTCATGTATGGAGTCGTATTGTTAATAACTTGAAAGTCTGAGCTTGGAGCCCTCAATAACGGGAAAGACAGTTTCTGTTTATCTGTAGTCAGAACGAAGAGTATTAGAGAAAGCAGTGACCCCTGGTGACTGATGTTTTCATTTTAGAGAAACATGCTAGGTAGAGGCCAAAAACCTCTGTGGAACCATAATATTTATATGTGTGGAACTTTCCAAATAATCAGGTGACTTGGTTTGTTAACATAAGAACTATGTTCACTGTTATTACTAACTGTCAGTCTGTAACCAAATAATAGAAACCCCATGAAGATATTAACATTAGCCTACACACACACATATTGTAACTGGACATTTAATAAAAGAGTGGATTACTCTTACAGTTCACTGATGCGTAGGCATGTGTCACCTTCACTCTAGCAGGAAATTACAAAGACATGCTGTGCAGCGAGGCCAGACAGTGATATTGCGAGGTGAAAGGTGATTGTTTTAGAGCTGTAATATGTTCACACGATTCACTGTGGCTGCACTACTGTGCTTGGAGTTTATGCTGTTAGAATCTGTGGTACCTGCATTATTATGTTTAATGATTGTGTAACAGTCTGCATGTCAAAGTTACCAATTCTGTGTTCTTTTGTTAGCTCATTAGACCAAAATCATTTCTGGATAACCGTAGAGCTGACTGACAACAGTTTCCCTGGGAATAAAATATGTTATCAACACAATGTGCTTTATAGCAAACTGGGCCAGGAATCTCTGTATATTTGCCTCTGAACTCCTCCTACATGATAAGGAACTGAGCAACCAGAATTGGCACGTAGCTTCTTGCTCACTAGAAGATTCTAATCTATATCAGATATTATGATCTTGTAATGTTGCCTAGCAACCACTTACAACATCTGAAGCTTTTTCTTTTGTATCTGCAGCTCTTTATAAATGCATGTTCATGGCAACATCTAATTTATAACAATAATCTTATAATCCTACAGTGATAACATGATAACTGTCATTTTATTTATCAATGATGCTTAGCGTGTTACCTAGCAACCACCTAACAACAGACTGAAACCACAGATCAAGCAATACTACAGCATGGTCATTACTTGAGAGATAAATATAAGGGTCTGTTTTTAAGTTTGGATCATGAAAATAAATAAAAATATGGATTTTTGAATGAGCAGAATAGATTCACTTTTATTTATATATTAACAGTATTAATCATTTAATTTTGCACACTTATTAACACAATATATGCCTATACCTGATTCTCACTTTACTACACTTAAAAAAAAGAAAACACATTACAGTTTTCAGTATCAGCATACCCACATTTACATATGGCAGTGAAATATGTGCCCATATGCATCTTTCCTTACACTTAGTCTTCATAGCATAAGCCTTTATCTTTAGGCTTTGTTATGAACAGACTTTCAGTAAGTGGACTTGAATTTTTCTTCAGTTTGAGACTCCATTGTGTAAAGAAATAATTAAATAAAAACAACAACAACAAAAAAGAAATAATTAAATAACACTAAAATGACAAATGGTAAAAAAAAAAATACATAAATAAATAAATTATACAAGTCAAACACCACAAGTTAGATACACACAACAGGAAGAATAGCAATAACGGCCTTGTATAAATTAATTAGAGGACACATAAAATCATGTGAGAAAATGTTAAAGCTAAAAAATGAACAGCTTTTATAATCTGACTTAGTCTTTGTGAAATTTACCAAATGCAAATGTTAAACAATTTTCTAATCCCCCCTGTCGCGGGATTTTGTAAATAAAGTCTGAAACACTGAAAAAGCTGTGTTCAAGCTATTTATTACTGCGCGCAGGAGAGCCAGCACACACATCAAACATTACAGTTCACAGTCATGCCAGCTTTGCCTACACACAACTCTTCTTCTACTTCTGAGCAAAAGAGTTAGCAGACAACATAGCGAAACATCGTTAAGCAAAGCTAAGCAGTTTTCACAAAGTCACGCTGACACATACACATACTTCATCTGAGCATACAAAGGTTTTACAAAATCATACAGTGAAGTTCTAACCGCCTAAATCTACAGGTGAGGTTAAACTAGAATTTTTCTGCAACACTCCAAGACACAGGAGAGAACAAAACTGTGAGGGGACATGACGATGACAATGATTTGCAGTGGATAAAGCTGCCGCAGCAACACACATCATTGTTATTGCTGCTCTTTCAAGACTTTGTTGTTGTTGTTACTGCTCTTTCTTATGTTGGGAAAAAGATTTGAATCCAACACCATTTACTTACTCACACCACAGGTTAAAAAGAAAATAAATGTGGTTTACACACTGTTCAATCGCAGACACAAATTTCCTTCGCGATTGCGTCAGGAGAACTACGCCAAATCAGTCAAAGAGCTATCTGCTGTGGCGACAAGGGAATAGCTGAAAGTGGCATCTTTTTTTTTAAATTAATTAATTAATTTTTAAATAAAGAGGGGGTTTCATAGCTGCAAGAGTAATAACCTGAGCTCATGACGACGGCAGGGCGTACAGAAGCTTATCTTACGTGGAACTGTGTGTTTGATATTATAAAGAAAACAGGACTGAGTGCGGTTTAAGTTGTGGTGCGTGTGGGTTTATGGGGTTGCATTCATAGTACCTCGTGCATAAAAGTTTGCAATTACAAAATTAGGTGTTACAGATTAATATTGTGTTTTCTTTATGATTTTTCTTGTTACTAGATTGGAACTTGAACTTTCCCAGTTCTCAAGAATGCAGCAGAAGCATACGTAGCCGCCATGACCCGGAAGTGGCGCTAACAAGTCCTTCCTGCATCAAGACCGGCAAGATGGCGGCGGACACGCAGGTTTGTGTGGCAGGATTTTATTAACTACTTTTACTATAGCTTTCAGGTGATGCAGAAACAAAAATGGTGGTGTCTTGGGGTCCATTTATTTGAACATCTCGACGGGTTTCGGTGTTCGCCACGAGACTCGAGCGGCCCTCTACAGCAGCTAACTAGCAAGCCGTTAGCTTTGTGCTACGTCGCATCAAGTGTGACTGGATGAGGCTGAGCTGTTCAGCTGACGAGAGCAGAGGAGCGAGTCGGTACTCAGCAGAGGACCGCCTCAAACCTTTGTTTTCATCGTCTCCGACCAAGTTCATAGCCCTCTGACATGAGGACATGAGTATGAGGGACAAACATTTTAACAGAGCCGAGCTGACAATTAAGTTCAGCAGTCATTTAAGACACCATCCAATAAAAAACACACCCAAGTATTCGTATCAAGCCCATTCTCTGATGTGTTACTGAACCCCCCTCCTCTGCCTCACATGACCACAAGCTGCACATTTTTAGCTCTTACACAAGACTGCTGTCATGTTTTCCTTTCTCATTGTGAGTGTTGCTTCAGGTTTCAGACACGCTGAAGAAATTTGCTGTGAAAGTGAATACAGCCAGCGTGAAGGAGCGTAAGGAGATATTCGGAGACCTGAAACGGTGTATAAAGGGCAAAGGTGAGAGCTTTATGTCTTCTTTTTTTTTAATCTCTCCACTTTTCGGTCTTCAGTAAACAATAACAAGCTGTAAAATGCTTTTGTTTTAGAGTTACCAGAGCCCGCCATTAAAGGACTATGCAAGCTCTTCTGCCTCACCCCACACAGATATCGGTGGGTTTCTGACATCATCTGTAACAGTGAAGGTGAATCTTTACACTCAGTTGTTGTCAGGGGTTTCAACACTTTCTATCCTGTGTGCGCTCTTCAGGGATGCTGCATCACGCAGAGAGCTGCTCTCTGTTATTGGCCAGCTGGCTGAAAGTAAGCCTGACATCCTGGTAACCAGCCTGCTCCACTGCCTGCTCAACAGTGGAGTCATCAGCAAAACTGGAGAGCCCAGGTAATGACCCAAACTTCAGGGTGCATCTAGTTGGCTTTAAACATTGCAGATGTTCACTGGTAATAAATTCCTGCTTTTACAGACTTACAGAAGAGAAGAGTCATAAACATCTTTAATCTTTCTGTGTTTGCCTGGCACAGTAAACATAATTTATATAACTCAGTGTAGTGGCTTTAATTAAAATAATGTGGGTGCATTGCTTTATGGCATAGTAAATAGTGTTTATTCGCTTTCTCGTTGCACACACTACTCCACAATCCTCTTGACATGGCAAGAGGGTTTGAGTGTTTTCTAAGTGTATGAAAAGTAAAAACTGAATATTTAGATTCTTTGCTTGGGTGAAGCCATTGACAGCATCGACGCCCTAAAGTTGCCTTGGATCATGAAAGCTTGGATATTTTTTTTTTCTAAACCTTTGAGAAGGCATCAGCACACAGCAGGGCAGCAGTCCAGAGCTTTATGAAGACACTGCTTTCTTTTCACATTCTTGAGTTTCTGAAATGTGAGATCTGGGGCGCTCTGGAAGAAAAGTTTTCACTGTATTTTTCTGCATCCGTCCTTCCATCTGTGTGATCCTGTCACAGAACAACAGTCCTGCAGAATGTTGCTGCCATGACCATGTTTGACTGTAGGTATTCTGTAATGTCTTATCCATCTGGGAATTACTGCCGCCTCACAGCAAGAAGGTAATGGGTTCCAGTGTGCTTACTGGGGGTCCTGAACTAACAACTTCTCCACCTCTTGCCCTACGACAATTGGGATAGCCTCCTTCAACATTACCATAAAAACTTACGTTTTACGTGCTGTTATTTTTTTTGTTTTCCAAAGTTCCAAAGTTCTCACATCTCCATTCAAATTTGGAAAACTTGAAATGTTCTTCCATTTTTTTTGGATGCATTGTGGAAAAATGTCATTTTTCTGTTTACATATTGTTCTGGTTGATTTCTTTGTTGTATTTGCAGTAAAGCCACAGGCTCCGCCGCCTTCGTTGGCCTGTCTTGGACCTGCCTTTTAGTGTCCAGTGTGTTCTCTGCCCCAGAGAAAAGAGAAGGACCAACCTGGAAGAAAATGGTCAGTGAAAATGATTTTTCTTTTTTTTTTTTTTCTTTTCTCTTTGTGACAAATAGCATTATTTAAACATTTTATCAACAGGATTTGCTCGCATGAGACCAGGGCCATATTCCAGGAAGCATGGTCAACAAACTGAGTTTAAAAATAAAGTCTGACATCAGCAGCTCTTAGTTTCTCTTTCTGAAACAGCTGATCAGAGCAAGTTCAATTTTAAGATTGTTCCCCTTAGTTAAGCGCATAATTACGTAAAGAAAGCCATCATCAATGGAGCTCCAATACCACAATTCACCATGGTAACGGATAAATATAAAAGTTGAGGGTAAAGAGCAGAGGAACACATCAGTGTGGACCGATATCTATCTTCAAAAATTGGAGGAGGAAAAGAGTTTTAATCAGCTTGCACCATGATGGCCTCTGACATCATCACAGACTGTATAAAAGTTTGATGTAAAATTTATGTCTGTGGTCGTCATTTACCCAACTTGAACTTTTTATGAGGTCAAGATGGAGTCCTAGTTTGACATTTAATATTTATATTCTAATTATTGTGCTCTTACCTGACAGGAGCAAATTTAGATGATAGAATCTGTTTTATTAGTAAAAGCAAACGTTCTGATCCGGACTGAATCCATTTAGCATCCGTCCTGCACTCCAAGTGGACTCTGACATGGACACGGTTTGCTGATCTGTTACAGAGTCTTTTACCTGTCCTGGTTCTGGGTCGACTCACTGGGAGTGATTTAGGTGCTCTTCACTTGAAAATATGTTAAAGTTGAGACTCTAAATTTCAGGCTCTTTGAAGCCATTTAATGGCTGAATCTCAATCTGTGAACAAATTTCAACTTTTTGAGATTGTTAAACCGCAGACTGTCTGCAGCTGCATTTAAAACGTCCATTTAAAATACATTTTATTCAGTTTGAAGAGTCTTAAAATCATTTAAGTTAATTTCAGCCTCATCTTCATTGAAATAATCGCACGTCCGAGATCCACCTGTAACGGACATTTTTCCACCAGAGTGATGACAACACAACAAATGACTGTTTAAAGCTTCATATACAGAGATGTTTTATTTAAACTGTGAATGCTGCAATAAGATACAATAATTGTTTGCAGTGAGGGACAGCTGACAGGAATAGCTGTGTTATTGTCCACAGAGTCAGAAACATGGAAACTGAAATTTTATTCTGAGCTGATGATAAATCTGTGCTGCAGTCGCTGTCTCCATCCTTTTAGAAAGCACTCGTTTTAATACAAAAATCAAGCAAACTTACATCTACCTGGGACTTCAGTGTTTGTAAAAACATGAAGGTCTGCAGGTGAATCCACTTCAATGTGCGCTTTTAAACTTTATGAATGAGGAAATGAATCTGAGTGTCAGTCAGCTGGTTCAGGTGCACCAGGAGGGGAGGAAGAAAACCTGAATGCGAGCTGGCTGAGTCCACAGAGTCCGTTAGCTCGCTTTCTAGAACAGAAAACCAAATCTCAAGGTTAACAAACTCAGAGTTGTTCACTAAACCTGCTTCCTGTAATAGAGCACAGGTTTTACTTGGATGTTGGTCTCACACCTGGGTGTTTTGGCTTCTCTTTCAGGTGGAGGTTCAGAGTCTTCTTGTGGCTGAGGTTGTGGGTGGAGCCAAGGCCACCGCTAAGAAGTCAAGCCTCAAGAATCTCAGTCACTTGTGGAAGGGAGTGAGTTAGAACACATTCTTGGATCTGACCTGCTTTTTTTCACATCTCACTTTCATTCACTTCACCTAAAGGTGCAGTTTATTAAATTCACAAGCACCAGATCATGTCAGCTGTCACAGAGAGCACTTAATAAACAGTTTGTTATGGCTTTAATTATGCATGCGAAGCTGATTTCATTAGCTCAGCATGCACAAACAGAAATTGTCCTTTGCTTACGTGGGTTCATTTCAACATAACTTAGCGTGCGTGTGCACACACAGTGAGGCTACAGTGAAGGTGATAAGTTGTAGTTAAAAACCCAGACTTTACAAACAAAAATGGCCAATTTGAATATCATATTCCAGATGATTGTGTACTGCTGAAGTGTTTTCATATGATGTAGCTGCATGTATTTAACACTGTTATAGAAAGCTGGTCATTTCTTACTACCATGATAAATGATATGTAAACTATCTCACTATTTGATTTAATGTCAAATTTCAAAAAAGTAACTGTAGTTCAATAATCGAGATGGACCAAATGTGAAATTCTGGGCTGATACAGATGTTTAAAACAACAGTTTTGCTAACAGTAAAGCTGATACTCAGTTTTTGTTTTTGTTTTTTTTGTTATTTCCCATTTTTTTTCCACTGAAACAAAGACAGTGTGTTTATAAAAATAAGTCACTTCTTTTTCTTTTAGGTTTTTTTCTTCCATGTTTTAATATTTAGTTACCACTGAACATGACATTGATATAAATATGGTGTAGAACAGGCTGCAGAAACTTCAACTGCTTTTAGGTTTAGCCATCTAGCCATTTGATGATTCACACAGGTTTCTAACAGTCACTTCTCTTTACCAGAACCCGGGGATGGTCAATCAGTACATCAGCACCCTGTTGACTCTGGAGCAGAGCCCCACGACTCTGGCTTTGCTGGGGGTGTGTTTTGACTTCTGCTCTGCTCAAAAGGACAACGCTACTATAGAGAAACACAGGGTGAGTTTAAATTTATTTTCCATTTTTAGCAGTTCTTTCTGATATCTCTTTGTACCCTGATGTTCTTTGTGTGCTTCTTTCAGAGCGCGCTGCTGGACCTGTACGTGAAATCGGTCCTCATGAGCAAGACGAAACCACAGCAGCACATTCTGGACAAAAGTACTTCATTACTGCGTCACGTGTCTCACCCTGAGTTTAAGGAGACGCTGCTCCCTACCCTGCAGAAGACGATGCTCCGCAGCCCGGAGAACGCCATGCAGAGTGAGCTGCCTTTAGCTTTTGGTCATAGTGTTTAATCCTCACCTGTCTGAAGCTCATGCAGCAAATGGGGGGAAAAAAAAAACTCTTTGATGTCATTGCAGCCGTTTCCTGTCTGCTGTCTGTTGTAACGCTCGACCTCAGTCAGTATGCCATGGATATCGGAAAGGCACTCGCAAGTAAGGCTTCGGCTGGTGCTCTTTATTTCTTGAGCAACATGATTTTAAACCACACACTCAGCCTGTGCGATGCTATGCTTTAGGTATCATTGTGCTTTGTGTTGCAGGTCAGCTGAAAGCTAATAATGCCCAGCTGATGGAGGGAGCAGTCCAGGCCGTGCAGAACTTGGCCCAGCAGTGCAGCGACCCCACAGCTGTGCAGGATGTCGTCACACATCTCTTCAAAATCCTCGGAGGTGAACTAACTATTTCCCAAATAATGAAGATTTTTATGTTTGGGTTTTTTGAGCTGAAGCAGCATTGTTGTGGTTGCAGGTTCTGAAGGAAAGCTCACAGTTGTTGCCCAAAAGATGAGTGTGTTGTCAGGTATGCAGGCTTTCAAACACTTTGTATTTACGAGCTTGGCTGTTTAACATGAGAAAAGAAAGGCAAGCATTTGCTCTAAATGTTGCAGGCATTGCCAGCTGCAGCCATCATACCGTGTCAGGAGCCTCCAACCAGACTCTGAGCTCTGCAGTCACTGTGATGTTCATCCCCTATTTACAGCAGGAAGGTAACGCTCATCTTCCTCACCTTCCTCTCTTGGTCCTGTGTGTCTGTGAGCTCAAAATCCAGGGTTACTCTAAACTTGTTGTTCTCCTTCTTTTGTTTAGTCCATGAGGGCACCTTGGTGCACGCAGTGTCTGTGCTCTCCCAGTGGAGCAACCGCCTCACGGTGGAAGTTCCTGTCGCTCTGCTGGATTGGTTCAAGAAGGCGTTCACCCTGAAGACCTCCACCTCTCTGGTTCGGCATGCCTACCTTCAAGCCATGCTGGGGGCCTTCAAAGGTCAGTGAGACGCAAGGAGACATTATGCTGCATCACACGTGTGCAGCTGACTTAAAGGAAGTCAAACCTTATTTGTCTGTTGTCCAGGTGACACTCTGGCCCAAGCCTCAGACCTCATACCGTTGCTGCTCCAGACAATTGAGAAAGCTGCAGCGCAGAACTCCCAGCATGCTCTGCTTGCGGAAGGCGTGGCGGCGTCTGTTCTCTTGAGTCGATTGGCTCTGCTGGAGACACAAACAGGTGAGGCTTTTGTTCCAGCTATGGCTTTTTGTCACTTATAGAGCCTCTAAGAGAATATGAAGTGACAGAGGCTGTTTTTGTCCCTGCAGAGACCAAATTCACCAGCTTTTGGAATCTGATCTTGGATGAGAAGAAGCCGTTATTCACTACAGAGAAGTTCCTCTCCCAGTGCAGTGAAGAAAGTAAGAGCATTTTAAAAATGCTGTTATGTAGTTTTACGTTTCTTATGAGCGATTTAAAAAAATGTCTCATTTCTGTTTTGCACTCTGTCTCTAGCTCTGCTCACAGTGCTGCAGCTCTGTGAACGGCTGTTTTTAGATCATGCCCACAGACTGAACAGCAGCAAAGCACAGTGAGTCTAACCTCAGTGTTCATTCACACCAGAAACACTTAGATATCAAAATACTGTCCTCACACATCGTGTGCCCTTTTTGATATTTCTAACAAGGTGAACTTAGAGCCTTTCTTATGTCTCTTCTTTATGGCTGATACAGATTGATAGATTGAATAAAAGCTTTAAAGGATTTTGATGATAGCACTTATTGACAGCATACCAGTATTTGCTGTCAGTGTCTACATCAGCTGACTGATATCAGCCCAGTTATAGCCAGAAACATGTTAACTTTAACCTGAGATGGTACTTTTTTTTTAGTGGGCAGTGAAATAGGGTTTAAAATGTAGTGCACAACAAGGACCTTACACAACTTGCTTATGCTATTTTACATATTCCCATGGTATTAATACTGTTGGGGCAGTGCTTTTACTGTATGAAGGAGCCTAAATGCAAGAAATTGTTGTGTGAAAAAGTCTTCACATGCGATGCTTGATCCCTGTAGTTTGTTTTGCTTGCTGTTATTTATTCCCCTTAGGCTAGTAACAAATCTTAATAAGAAAAAAACAGTTTTAAATCTTTTCATCATACCATGTTTTAACATTTAAGCAGTAAAAAAGTGGAAACAACAGAAAAACATCCGTCTGTCATTTAGATACAGCTTCTGGAAGGTAATATTGGCCCATGGCAGTGTTTGGTTGGAATACAGATACAACCCCAATTCCAAAAGAGTTGTTGAAGTAAACAGGACAAAACCCAAACTTGCTGACTTGCTGAAATTAAAAGTCACCTAGTGTTGTTTTTATGCAGGAAGCACGCAGTCTGCCTTTTATCCCGTTTTGCTCTAATGACATTTGCCCTTTTGTGCGCTCTGTAGGATGTATCATCAGGCCACGGTTGCGGCTCTGTTGTCTCGAAGCTGGCGTGTGAGGAAGAGAGCACAGCAGACAATCAGGAAGCTTCTCTCCTCTTTGGGAGGATCCAGTCTTGCTCATGGCCTTCTTGGGGAACTGCGGGTGGTCATCAACAAACACAAAGTACAGAATCACTTATCATTTCCAGCCGCTGCAGGGCTGGATGCTAACTTTTTCTACTCACTTTATTTTTATCTTACTGACAATACTGTAAACTTTCAGGTTTTACCCCAGGACAGCGTGGTGTTAGAGTCTGGAGAGCTGACTGAGCTGGGTCGCAGCTATGTGCCCCCTCGCGTCCTGTTGGACGCACTGTGTGTTGTTTGCTCCTCTGCCAGCCAGTGGGGCGATCCTGCTGAAGCAGAGAGTTTGGCTATGGAGACCCTGATAGTTTCTCATCATCCATCTATAGGTACATGGTTTTCACTGTTTGATAACCCCGGGGTTTGTTGCTATAGTGCTTTGGTGGTGGTAGCAGCATCTGAAATGTCTCACTCCACGTTTATCTTTTTTAGTGGAAGCTCGCCGTGGCCTCTGGCCTGTTCTCCTCTCCTCCATGAACTTGAAAGCTGAAGAGTTCATAGAAAACAACCTGGAGGCTATTCTCCCACAACTGCTCAAAGTCGATGCCGACAACCAGGTTTGATAATCGTACAGCTTCATTTCTTGTATTCCACATTTGTTTATACAGATTCATGTAGAAAATGGTGAAAAAACAGAATGAAACAGCTTCATGTAGCATCTAGATCCAGGAAAGGGGACGTGTTCAGATGATGATAACAAACATGCACCTCTTTACATTTGCTCTCCAGCTAAAAAGCAGCATTTCTTTTTTTTATTTCATCTTAAATTGAAGAACAGTTTTTCTTACTGTTCACTAAACTCGTACACTTGCAGACTTTCTGTTTGTATCTTAAGTGATGAATAAGGTCTTGGATTATTTAGTGATTTTATTTATGTATTTATTTTTATTTTCTTCCTTTCTCCTCAGGCGGTCAGAAATGCAGTGGGCTCCCTTTCACGCCTCTCCCCAAACAAGCTGTTGCCACGGGTGATCAGTCACATCACTGAAGGGCTTTCCAAACCGGCACTGCTTCAGGTCACCAGGGAGGAGTACGCCATCATGTTGACACCCGAGGGAGAACTGTATGACAAGAGTATCATCCAGAGGTAAATGCGCAGTTTCACTCACCTGCAGCTGAACTCGGAGCTCCGTCTGTGGGACATTTATTCACTCCTGTCTCCCCTCTGTTAACCTGCTGCAGTGCCCAGAAGGAAAACACTAAGAAAGTAAACATGAAGCGAGAGAACAAAGCGTACTCATACAAGGAACAGATCATTGAACTGGAGTTACAGGAGGTAGATTAATTATTGTTTTTTATTTTTTAAGGACCTTAATGTTTGAAACTATTTGAATGTGTTAATTTCCTTTTTGATGTGACAGGAGCTCAAGAAGAAGAAAGGTATCAAAGAGGAGATCCAGCTAACTACCAAACAGAAGGAAATGATGCAAATCCAGCTGGAAAAAGAGTCTGCTACTCGCAAAAGACTCCAAGAGGTAAGGAGCTCTAAAGTCTGTCCAGTAAATCAGGTCATTAAAACAGATTGCCCCCAGTGTGACATTTTAAAATTCCCTGTTTGCTGTTTGCAGCTGGATGGAGAGCTGCAGAGTGTGGTGGGTCTCCTGGAAGCCACTCTGATAGAGAGACCTGCTCAGATCACCAGGGAGCTCCCTGCTGTCCTCCAGGTCCTAATGCCCCTGCTGCATTCCCCCCTGGCTGCTCCAAGCATCCAGCAGGTCTTCTTGGATATTGGAGTGTGCCTCATGCCCAAGAGCCTTCAACATCTGGGTACAAAGTCTGTCTTGGTGTAGTTTTAAAACACTGTTTCTGGCATCTCAGTTTAAAATCACTTTTGTTTTTCTTTCCCCCATCCAGCTGTCCTTGTGGGTCATGTGACTTTACGGTTACTGAAGCCTGAGTGTGATCTGGATAAGGCCTGGGAACAAGAGGACCTGGCTACAGCTGCTCACCGCACTGTGATGCTGCTGCACAACCACACCGTCCCACAGAGAGAGGGCAAGACTGCCGGTGAGTACATGTGGTTCACAAAATGAAATGAATGTGAGTCAATAAATCTGAAAGGCTTGAACCAACACCACACTGATGATTAAAATATTAAAAGATGAGAATAAAATCTAAAGAACACAAACTAAAGCGCTGCTCACTGTGACCACAGTATAACTGCTGAATGTGATGAATATTAAACTGGTTTCAGTTTCATATTTTTTCCCCCAAAATATGAAAATAATTCAGATGAAAGCTCAAATAAAGGAGACAGGTTTATAATAGACATTTCTGTGCAGAAAATACAAACCTAAAGTATGTAAAAGATGGTCATACCTTATGGGTCTGAAAACCTGAATTCTTTCAAACGTCCAGCAGAGGGCGCCTGCTCTAGTTTAAAAACAAAAAAGTCCCAGTCTTTAAAGGTCTAAGATGAGCTGATCTCTGTAAATACTTTACTGATGAGTTTGTGCCGTTTAACGGTAATTTTAATCCTTCGTGAAAACAGTGAAGTTCATTTAGGTTTGGTCAGTACTCTTGATTATCAACAGACATCAATGACCCAAAAAATATATTCAGGCCTTGTAGTGAACAAGGCTATTAAGTATAAATTGCCCTAATAGCATACATGTGTAAATAATTTTAAATTATAAGGTACTAAAAATAATTATCCGGGCACATAAAGCAGGCACATGAGATTCCGAGGAACATAAAAATGATAGAAAACAAACTGTTAAAAAACCCAGAATTGAGCGTTACCTTGGCGTGTGTGTTGGACGGTGTCAAGCAAGCGCCGTTCAGGAGAGCGATGACCTTCTCTTCCTTTCCTTTCAATATGTATTTTTTATTTTTTCCTCAGATGCGGCGCCTCTATCTGCTCCTGCCTTTTCCTTCTGCTTCCCTCTCCTCAACGCTACACTCAGGGAGTCTTCAGACAGCACTGAGGAGGCGGAGAACACCATGATGAGAGCACTGCAGGTCATCAATGAACACTCTCAGCTTCGGGCTGACACCAACAGTGATGACGTTGCCATAGATGAGGTACAGACGAATGGCTTTATTCCATATTCTGTGTGGTGGCTGTTATCTGCACAGAGCGAGGTCTAAACAAGTTGGGAGTCTGTGTGAAGTGTAAATAAAAAGAGAATGCAATCATATGCAGAAACCCATATTTTATTCATATAGTGCAGATAAAACATATCAAACATTTAAGAGGAGAAAATATTCAACTTCAAGGAAGAAATTGGCTCATTTTGGTATTTAATGGCAGCAACTCGTGTCATGAAAGTTGGCACAGGGTAGAGTTCCCTGTTCTTTTAATAACAGCCTGTAAACATCTGTGGACTGAGGAAACCAGGTGCTGGACGTTTGGGAGATGCCTGACAAAGGATTCTAGCTACTTAACAGTCGCCATACTTCTTTGTGGTGTTACATGACGCACTGAAATTTTTTCAGTTGGTGAAAGGTCTGAACTGCACGCAGGTCGATGAACTCTTCTAATATGAAGTCATGCTGTTGTAATAGATGCAGGATGAGATTTAGCAGCGTCTTGTTGGCCTTTCCTGAAATAGATCCTGTCTGCATGGGAGCACACGATGCTCCAAAATCTGGATATGCCTTTCAGCATTGTGCCTGGTTCCAGATGTACAGTCTGACATTTCTATAAACACCAATGCACCCCTATACAATCAGGATGTTGGCTTCAAGGCTGATGGCTAGCCGGATGATCCCTCTCCTCTTTAATCCAGAGGATGCAGCGTCACTGTTTTCCAAAGAGAATTTCCGATTTAATTCATCTGACCACAGAACAGTTTTCCACTTTACCTCAGTCCATGTTAAATGAGTTTATGCCCAGAGAAAGATGGCAGCATTTCTAGATCAGGTTCACATAGAGCTTCTTTACATGATTGAGCTTTAACCTGCTTTTGTGAACGGCACAGTGAACTGTGTTCATAGAGAACAGTTTCTGAAGTGCTCCTGAGTCACGACAGAATCGTGTCTGCTTTTTAATTCAGTGCAGCCCGAAGGCCCAGAGATCATGTGGTATCCAGTATTGATTTTTCCGCCTTGTTCCTGTTTCAAGTTAACCTGATTAGCTGTCAAACGTTCTTCTAGGCCAGTTTTTTAGTACCACTTTTTAATTTAGTTTGTTTTTTTCCTGTCCCAACATATTTGGTCATGTGTTGCCACCATCAATTTCAGAGTAAGCTGAAATGTATTTTGAGAAATGATAAAATGTTTCAGTTTAAGATGTTTTCTATGTTCTATAGAAACCACAATAAATCTAAGTTCATGAGATTTGTTTTTTGTTTGTTTTTTAAATTACGGTTTACATACCATTCCCCTTTTTTCTTGGCCTGGATCTGTTTATTTTATTTTACAATACAATTTAAAATCATTTGTTTACTCTGTGTAAACGCGACACAGGTTTATTCTTTGAGTTAGGGCCTTTGTTGTTTGCATGATTCATATATCAGTGTTAAGTAACTTAACAACATATTTACCCTTGACCTTCCTTTAAAAATGCTCAGCTACAAGCGCTGGACTGAAAGTGAAAAAACAGCCAGTGTCCAAAGAAAGGCCTTCAGAAAGTCTGGAGAATTATTGCCCAAGAGCACTTTAAAAATGACAAAGTCTGGCTCTTTGCAGTGTAAATAAAATGAAGAGTGGCTCTAGACTTGCACGATATAGAGTACATTTCCAAACACTGCATAGTATCATTTCTTTGTGTTGTTTTCTTGTCATAGAACGGCCCAGAGCTGCTTCCACGTGTCAGCATGTTGTTGCTACTGACCAGAGTCATTTCCACCGCAGCGCCGAGGCTCCAGGTAAATGCCAGAGTTTAGTTTGTGTATCCAAACATTTGGACCCTTTCTAATGCTTCAGTGGGACATCAAGTCATTTTGAATGTTACCTTTTAGGTCTTGTTTTACTCTGCTCCAGAATTATTGCGTAGCTCCACAATGTGACACTTTGCACACTTTGTGTTTCAGGTGTTGGCGTCTCAGTGCCTGACGGCTCTGTGTGCCAGTGCTGGAGGAGAAGAGGGCTGCACTGTAGCAGAGCAGCCAGAGATCGATGTCTTACTCAACGCCCTGCTTTCACCCTGCTTCTCAGTCCGTGATGCCGCCCTCAGGGTGAGCCTGGGATCACTTCATTTTGATATTTGCTGAAGTGTCTCTGTGTCTCTCTGTCTTGCATTTCACTGGCCGTGGTTTTTAGAAGTGTTTCCATTACAGAACAGTTCAGAGCCTTTGTCCCTGACTGCCACAGATTTCTCTGAATTAACTTAGTCTTTTAATAAATTAATGAAGTTAATTTAATTGTTCAGCTGTATTCCTGAAAGCTTTGGCCTCTCTGGGTTGCTCTTTTTTACACACTCATGTAATTAACCTGGTTTTAAGAGATTCCGCCAGATGTTTTTCAGTCTTTCAGTGCCTCGTCATAACTTTTTTTGAAGCATTTTAGCAAATTAAAATGTGAAACAAACATACGTTTTTTTAAGAAAATCAACATTTTAAGTTTCAACGTTTGATTAACGGTTCGTCCTGTTTGTTTTCAGGGGCTGTTGGAGATGGAGTTTGCCCTGCCTACAGACAGCACAGACGCCAGCGGGATGAGTTTGCTGCGCAGGCTTTGGGTTGCCAGATTCGATGTTGAGGAGGAAGGTCAAGCCTTGGCTGAAAAGTATGTAACACCTGTTCCTAACTTCCTGCAAACAGTCACTGACTGAAAATGTTTGACTTTTGTTCTTCAGCCTGTTTGTTCGTTCATGTTTCATTCAGTCCCATGTTGCATGTCTGCAATAACATTGTTTGATAATTTACATTTTAACCATTCTGGTTTTTATATTCGAGTCAAAACATGATGAAAATGTTTGATTTGTGCTGTGAAGAAACAATGTTGTAAATTGGCCAGTTCCCCTGTTTGTTGCTCCTGCTCAGGCTCTGGGAGTCTCTGGGTCTGGAGTTGGTCCCTGAGATCTGCTCACTGCTGATCGGGGACGTCACTCACCACGAGGAAGCCATCCGCTCTGCAGCAGCTGACGCTCTGTCGAGTGCCGTGTCCCAGTACAGAGACCAGTCTGCCACGGTGCTCTGCCAGCTCACTGAGCTCTACCATCAAAAACTTTATGTAAGAACATGTCCCACCCATAGATTTTTATTGCTGTAACAATGTAAGTTTGTTTTGATCGGTTCTTTCTTCTCTTTTTTTCCTTCTAAAGAGACCACCACCTGTGCTGGATGCACTGGGCAGAGTCATCTCTGAAGCCCCACCTGACCAGTGGGAGGCCAGGTAATTAAATCTGGGTCTGATGGAATTTAAGGAAAGAAAAAAAAGCTCTGAGTGCCACACAGTTCTGTATTACCCAAATGTAAATGATGGGAAAACATCAGGACTTAAGAAGTGTTCCTAAAGACTGTGGTTGAATGCAGTGTTGTTCTTGTGCACTGATTATGTTTTTTATTCCCAGGTGTGGCATTGCTCTGGCTCTGAACAAGCTCTCTCAGTACCTGGATGAATCTCAGGTCACCCCTCTCTTCCTTTTCTTCGTTCCCGATGCTCTGAACGATCGTCACACTGATGTGCGGCGCTGCATGCTGGACGCCGCCCTTTCAGCGCTCAACACACACGGCAAGGTAACGCTCAGTTCTATTTTTCCAGACGTTGTTTTCAGACAGCTATGATTTCTGTATTCCTCGGCATCTCATGCGCCTTCCTTATGTGTCAGGATAACGTGAGCTCCCTGCTGCCAGTGTTTGAGGAGTTCTTGAAGAATGCCCCGCAGGATGCCAGCTACGACTCTGTGCGTCAGAGCGTGGTTATTCTCATGGGCTCCTTGGCCAAACATTTGGACAAAAACGACCCCAAAGTCAAACCCATTGTGGCCAAGCTTATTACCGCACTCTCTACACCATCACAGCAGGTAAAGGCCTACTTTGGCTCCTTTTCTACCCACTCAACCTGTACTACTCCGATTTTCACAACGTCATCTTGTGTGGTATGTCGTCCTTCACCAGGTCCAGGAGTCTGTTGCCAGCTGTTTGCCTCCTTTGGTCCCCGCCATCAAAGAGGATGCTGCAGGGATTGTTAAAAACCTGCTTCAGCTGCTGCTTGAGAGCGACAAATACGCAGAGAGGAAGGGTGCAGCGTACGGGCTAGCTGGACTGGTCAAAGGACTCGGGATCCTGGCGCTTAAACAGCAGGACATCATGACCACACTTACTGAGGCCATCCAGGATAAGAAAAACTTCAGACGCAGGGAAGGTCAGCAAGAATTCACGAGTCATTGAACTGTCTGGTTTTGATTCATCCTCTTTATACCAGATGCCACCATTATTAGCACAGCTCAGAGTATCCGGTTTATTTTTGGTTTGTTGCAGGGGCGCTGTTTGCCTTTGAGATGCTGTGTAATATGTTGGGAAAACTGTTTGAGCCCTACGTGGTCCATGTGCTGCCACACCTCCTGCTCTGTTTTGGAGACGGGAACCAGTATGTTAGAGAGGTGAGCAGGCAGGTCGTGTTGTTGTCTAAATATTAGTTGTTGGAGACTTTTCCTCAAGTGGGACATTTTACCACCCCTCCCGCTTGTCCTCCCAGGCTGCAGATGACTGTGCCAAGGCTGTGATGAGGAACCTGAGTGCCCATGGGGTGAAGCTGGTCCTGCCCTCCCTGCTGGTGGCCCTGGAGGAGGAGTCTTGGAGGACGAAAGCAGGTAAAGCGCATCTTCAGTCAAAGGGTGTCACAGCAGGTCTTGAATATAGTGATGTATTTAGAATGGGCTCTAGTTTTTTTTAGCACACACACACATGTAACTAGAGAACCGTAGTTACACGTGTGGTTTTCAGCTGTTGTAGCAGCACTGAAGAGTTCATAAATGGGTAATAATCAGTCTCAGTCAGATGACTACTCCAATCCCGTCGCTCACCCCTCTTGTTCCTGCAGGTTCTGTGGAGTTATTGGGTGCCATGGCTTACTGTGCACCCAAGCAGCTGTCCTCCTGCCTGCCCAGCATTGTGCCCAAGCTGACGGAGGTGCTGACTGACTCCCATGTGAAGGTGCAGAAGGCCGGCCAGCAGGCCCTCCGACAAATTGGCTCAGTCATCCGCAACCCAGAGATCCTGGGTAAGTGAATCAGTGTCTTGAGGCACAGCTGCCAATGCAGAAGGCTTGTTGCTCATAGGCAGTCATAAAATATGGACCCAAAGAGGATTAAGAAACAGAAAATCTGAATATTTCCTTTGTCTTCATTCAGAAGCTACTGTTTCAGGTAGTGTCGATGAAGAGCAAATAAAATGAAAGCTATATTCTGCTGCAATGAGTTTAATCCTTTTTTTAACACAGGAGTGCATTCCTAAATTTGAATACACTTTTTAGAGTGGAAATATTGCACTTTCCCTTATTTTGTCATGTATACTTTCCAACAGTGAATGCTAAGCTTTAACATGCTCAAAGTTTCAAATGAGGTCAGTGTACAGCTAATCTCCGTGAGCCAAAACTTCAGCCCAAAGCATGAAAAGCTCAGCTTCAGACAGTCCTTTTGAACTCTTTGCGTGATAATAATCTCAGAGCACTGAAGCCCACCCACCTGTTAAAATCTGCAGTTTGCAAGTAGAAAAAAATCATCTGAGGGGCTGCACCAAATACAGTCTAACAATAAAAACAGAATGTAAATAACCATGATTGGCTCACTCTAAAATATTTAGCCAAAAAGGTTTGTTTTGTTCTGAGTGACTGGAACAAATCATCTCAACAATGTCTAGTACATCTAGTACAACACCTTATGATATGACGAGTTCCATATTAATTTAATTCAGTTTTATTTATACAGCGCCACATCACAACAACAGTCGCCTCAAGGTGCTTTATTTTGTAAGGTAGACCCTACAATAATACATACAGAGAAAAATCCAACAATCATACGACCTTAAGCATGCAGTTATTCACCCCTTACTTAAGAAGCCAGGCTCAGATATTTCAGTAATGTCAAATTTTAGACCCATCTCTAAACTTCCTTTTCTGAGTAAGATCTTGGAAAAGGTTGTTCACACTCAGCTGATGGATTATCTAAACAACTCTCAAATGTTTGAAGTTTTCAGTCCGGCTTTAAGCAGTTTCATAGCACAGAGACAGCTCTCATAAAGGTTATGAACGATATTCTGGTAGCGACGGGCTGTGGTAAACATGTAGTGCTTATGCTACTAGATATGACTGCTGCATTTGACACAGTGGATCACGACCTGCTGATCTCTCGATTACAGCATTGTGTGGGCATTTCTGGCTTGGCACTCCTGTGGATAAAATCATATCTGTCAAACAGGAGCTTCTGTGTTAAGTTGGGCTCCTCATTGTCCTCTGTGGCCCCTCTGCCATGGGGTGTACCACAGGGATCTATTCTTGGGCCATTACTGTTTACATTGTATCTCCTGCCGCTGGGTGCGATCTTTCGTAAACACAAAGTTTCATTTCATCTATATGCTGATGATTGCCAGCTTTATTTTCCTTTCAGTCATTCTGATAGCTCCCCAATTAGACTCCTGCTTGATTGCTATAGTGATGTTAAGTCATGGATGGCACAAAACGTTTTAAATTTTAATGAACGTAAAATGGAAGCAATTCTGTTTGGCCCGAATCGTTCCTCTGATATCCCTGATGTTGACCTTGCTGCTCTGACCCCTCACCTGAAGAGCTCGATTACCAATCTTGGGTTAAAAATCGACTCTGCACTTACCTTTGATGGCCACGTGAATGGGGTGGTGAAATCGTCATTCTATCAACTCAGGCGTCTGTCGAAGGTTAAACCTTTTCTTTCAAGGTGTGACTTGGAGACTGTTATCCACGCTTTTATAACCTCACGCTTGGATTATTGCAACTCCCTTTTAATAGGGGTTGGACTGGGCACTCTGACACGCCTGCAACTAGTACAGAATGCTGCGGCACGGTTTTTATCTGGTAAAAGGAAATTTGAGCACATTACTCCGGTTCTGGCCTCCCTGCACTGGCTTCCAATTGAATTTAGGATTCATTTTAAAGTTCTTTTATTGGTTTTTAAATCTTTAAATGGTCTGGCACCTGCATATTTTGACTCAGTGGTTGACTGACTTTAATTTACTTATTTTATTGTTTTTGCTATGTTTATTATTTTATCGTATTTATTATTCTTATGGAATCTATTATATTTCTATTGTTCAGCACTTTGGTCAGCCGTGCTATATAAATAAACGATGATGATGATGATACGACCCCGTATGAGCAAGCACTTTGGCGACAGTGGGAAGGAAAAAATCCATGTAAACAGGAAGAAACCCCCTGCAGAACCAGGATTAGGGAGGGCGACCATCTGTAATCTACTGGTATTATACCAGTGGTAGGTACAGTAATGCTAACAGCTAAGTTTGTTTTTCTCTTCCAGCTATCACCCCCATCCTATTGGATGCTCTCACCGACCCGTCCAGGAAAACCCAGACGTGCCTGCAGACGCTGCTGGACACCAAGTTTGTGCACTTCATCGACGCCCCCTCTCTTGCCCTCATCATGCCCATCGTCCAGAGAGCCTTCCAGGATCGCTCCACTGACACTCGCAAGATGGCTGCTCAGATCATTGGAAACATGTACTCGCTCACTGACCAGAAGGTACACGGGGATAAGCGAAATATCAGAGTAGTCCATTCAGTAAAACTAGTGTTTTCCAAAGCTTTTTCTTAATGATTTGTTTGCTTTGTTTTTGTTTTCTTCTGCTCCTTACAGGATCTGTCACCATACCTACCCAGTGTTATTCCTGGACTGAAGGCCTCCTTGTTGGACCCAGTGCCTGAGGTGTGTTTAGTATTCTTAAATAATCCTGTATGTGTGTAGCTGACGATGAAGCAGCAGTTCACTCCGTGTTTTTTTTTTTTTTGTTTTGTTTTGTTTTTTTTAACTTCATTTAATCTCCTCTCATTTCTTCCTTTCATCTTTTATCATGTTTCCTTCTCTTTCCCCCTTCAGGTTCGTACAGTATCAGCTAAAGCCCTGGGTGCCATGGTTAAGGGGATGGGTGAGTCCTGCTTTGACGACCTGCTGCCGTGGCTCATGGAGACGCTGGCCTCTGAGCAGAGCTCTGTGGACCGCTCAGGAGCTGCACAAGGTGGGTTCTTCTCTACTCTGTCCTCGTGTTTCTGATTTGTGCTCAAAGCCAAGAGCTCAGTGGTTTGTGTGACGGTCTTTTTCAGGTCTGGCTGAGGTCATGGCTGGACTGGGAGTAGAGAAGCTGGACAAGCTAATGCCAGACGTAGTGCAAACTGCCAGCAAGGTGGACATTGCTTCCCACGTCAGAGATGGCTACATCATGATGTTCATCTACCTGCCGCTCACTTTTGGAGATAAATTTACTCCCTATGTTGGTCCCATCATCCCTTGCATTCTCAAGGTACTGGTTACTAAGAGCTACTTACTGCTAAGAGTAAAACATTTTAAAATCACAATGAATAATAATATAAAAGTGTTTCTTTTTTTGTATAGCTATTTTCAGTTACACAGTCAAAAACTGTCTTTGCTATCGTGTTCACGTACATGTTTCACTGCAGCCTCATGCTCTCTCTCGTCCACCAGGCGCTGGCTGATGAGAACGAGTACGTGCGAGACACGGCACTGCGAGCCGGCCAGAGAATCATCAGCATGTACGCTGAGACCGCCATCGCACTGCTGCTTCCTGAGCTGGAACAAGGACTGTTTGATGACCTGTGGAGAATCAGGTCAGATAAATGCACGGTAACATGTTGGCAGTTCAATAAATGTCACTCGTAGAGCTACTGACCTGCTGACTCGTGCCCTTGTTGGTTTATAGATTCAGCTCTGTGCAGCTGCTTGGCGACCTGCTGTTCCATATCTCTGGAGTAACCGGAAAGATGACCACAGAGACGGCGTCAGAGGACGACAACTTTGGAACTGCTGCATCCAATAAAGTATGAATATGTACATTTTTTTTTTTCTCAGCAGTTCATTTTCTATTAACTGATATTGGTTGAATTTTGTTTGCTGATCTTTGACCTTTACCCCTCTCAGGCTATCATTAGTGCTCTGGGAGCTGAGCGTCGTAACCGCGTCCTCTCAGGCCTCTACATGGGCCGTTCAGACACCCAGCTCGTGGTTCGACAAGCTTCTCTCCACGTGTGGAAGATCGTGGTGTCCAACACCCCCAGAACTTTGAGAGAAATCCTCCCAACCCTCTTCACACTCTTGCTGGGCTTCCTGGCTTCTACGTGTCCTGACAAAAGAACAGTAATGCTTGTTTTTCTTTAACTCTTTTCATGATCTCTGGTGTTTCTTTTGGCTCTTGACGTGAAAGTAGTCATACAGAGCTTTTTGTTAACGTCATTTGTCTGCACGGTTTTAGATCGCTGCTCGGACGCTGGGTGATCTGGTGAGGAAACTTGGAGAGAAGATTCTCCCGGAGATCATTCCCATCCTGGAGGAGGGCCTGCGCTCTGACAAGAGCGATGAGAGGCAAGGTGTCTGCATCGGCCTCAGTGAAATCATGAAGTCCACCAGTAAAGACGCTGTGAGTCACACTGTTTGTAATTATTATAGCTCGTGGGATTGAATTGGAACTTTTAGAATGATTTTATTTATTAAAAACGGTTCTGAATCAAGCAGTGGGGCCTGTTTTAGCTTAAGCTGAAAATTCTAGTAAACTTAAAACCTTAAATCTGATGACGCTTGTGTTGCAGGTGCTTGTTTTCTCTGAGTCACTCGTCCCTACAGTGAGGAAGGCTCTGTGTGACCCTCTGGAGGAGGTCCGAGAGGCTGCGGCCAAAACCTTTGAGCAGCTCCATGCAACCATCGGTCACCAGGCGCTGGATGACATCCTGCCTACCCTGCTCAAACAGCTGGTGAGGGAGTGAGGGGGAAAATGTAATATGAAATCTGTAGGATTTAAGAAGCTTTGCAGTCTAGTCTATATCTCATACCGAACATGTTTTTGCAGGATGATGAGGAAACGGCTGAGTTTGCTTTGGATGGCCTGAAGCAAGTCATGGCAGTAAAGAGTCGTTCTGTGCTGCCTTACTTGGTTCCAAAGGTAAAGCATCACACGTGATTTCCTTTTTAAGGCCTTTATGTCATTTTTATGTTGTGTGACTATAATCCAGTGTTCTCTGTGCTTCTGCTAGCTGACTGCTCCTCCTGTAAACACCCGAGTACTGGCCTTCCTGTCTGCTGTGGCTGGAGATGCTCTGACACGTCATCTAGGGGTCATCCTCCCTGCCCTGCTCTCTTCCCTCAAAGGAAAACTGGGAACAGAGGACGAAGCACAGGTACAACCAGCAATCTCCAAATATAAAGCTTCCCTACTGATTCTGTTGTGTTTGAGGATTTTTTTAACGTCCTTTAGTCAGATTTTTCTTATTTGCTTGTTTGTTTTTTAATACGGTACCACTCCTGTATATGTTAACTTTGTAGTATTCTGAGACAATACTCCAGCACTACTGCTGTTGCCCCGTTCTGCTCAGTAGCTTCTTCTATTTTAAATCAACTGGAGAATTAAAATCCTTCTTATCTGCTAAACAGGCCATATGTCCTACTTTGATTTCCTCTTATTGTCATTCAAAATGCAGCTGCAGACGTACCAGAACACCATGTCTCCCCTCTAGGCTCAGATTATTTTTTTCCCCTTTTTAAAGCACAGCTTTGACCATCACCAGGTTAAATCAGTTACTATCCAGTCTGCGGTCTCCCTGTGTTTTAAAACCTTTTTAATTTATTTCAAAACATTTTGTACACAAAGGTATTGGCAGTGATTTAGAAAGAGCTGCAGTTTTGTGGTGTAAATATTTACAACGCATTTAAACCCTAAAATACTTTTCAGATCTATGCGAGAAGTGAGCTCCATTAAAATGTCATGGTGTTGCTTCTATTAACTCTGACTTTTTAGTGGTTATTTTACTGTGAACACTGCATATTTTAAACTGCCTTTCTGAATGATATGACTGGATGTTGTTACCTTTGCACCAGGAATTGTGCAGCTGTCAGACGGTGATCCTTTCTGTGGAGGATGAAGTGGGCCAGCGGATCATCATAGAAGACCTTCTGGAGGCCACACGGGGCACCGATCCTGGCCTCAGACAGGCTGCCGTCACCATCCTCAATGCCTACTTTGCTCGCACCCGACTGGACTACAGTGCCCACACACGCACGCTGCTGTCAGGCCTCATCCGCCTTCTTAACGATTCCAACCCAGAGGTTTTGTCTCAGAGTTGGGACACCATCAACTCCATCACCAAGGTGTGTTCCTATAAAAATTTCTTTCCATTTGCATGAGCTTTCATAGTCTAGTACAAAATATGGTAGTAAATAAAACAGTGGACCTTTTGATTGTTTTTAAATCAAAGGTGAAATGCAAACTCACTGTGGCTTTGATGTGTTCTTTAGAAACTGGATGCAAGCAGTCAGCTGGCTCTAATCGACGATCTGCATCGAGACATTAGATCAGTAGCCGGAGACGTGAAGGGTCAGCACCTTCCTGGTTTCTGTCTGCCCAAGAAGGTAAGAGGGCAGCGCCTGACACAATAAACACTATTGCTACATTATTACAGCATGGTGATGTCATTCTACAGCAGCTCATTCATCCTATTGAGTTCTTGTTCTGTCAAGTGAGCAGAGCTTTGAGTGGGCACATTTGTGACATGAACTGTGTCCACATAATTAGAAACTCATTAATAGTGATCATTCACGTGGAGGTCTTTCTATTGATTTGCTCAATAAGAGCGGGCACTGCAATGGGCCAAGTGTGTTTTAACCTGGCTTACACACTTTCAGTACCAATCTGAGTTTAATGTTGTTTAGTTCTTCAAAAAAGCAAAGTACCACATGTCCACTGGATCCAGCTTTCAAAAGGTGTTTACCGGTATATCATTGTGTATGTATATTATCTGTGGATTCTTGACTGTTCAGGGAACAAAAAAGCAATTTCAATATGCCACCAATTAAACATTAATTGGGAAATGTTGGTTTCTTTCAGCTCTGTTCAGTTAATATTTTTATCTCGATGCTTACATAGGGTGTGACCTGTATCCTGCCAGTCCTGAGAGAAGGTGTCCTCACTGGCACCCCTGAACAGAAAGAAGAGGCGGCTAAAGCATTAGGAGGGGTCATCAAACTGACGTCTCCCGAGGCTCTGCGGCCGTCTGTAGTCAACATCACTGGACCTCTTATTCGTATCTTAGGAGACCGCTTTGCCTGGACTGTGAAGACTGCTCTATTAGAGACTCTCACCCTGCTGCTGGCAAAGGTCTGGTGGAAGACAAAATGGCCAACCGTACCTCTCCAAAGCTGGTCAAAGTTTCTGTCAGAAGGCTCTAACCTCTGCACTGCCTTCCTCCTCCAGGTGGGCATAGCCCTGAAGCCCTTCCTGCCTCAGCTCCAGACCACCTTCCTGAAAGCCCTGCAGGATTCAAGCCGTGCTGTAAGACTGAGGGCGGCAGAGGCTCTGGGTCAGCTGGTTTCCATCCACGCCAAGGTCGATCCACTCTTCACTGAGCAACTCTCTGCAATTCGCAATGCCGAGGACTCTGGAGTCAGGTTTGTGTGCAGTCTGGTATTGTTCAGTACAGAATCAGCAACAATAAACATCCCCAACAGAATTTTCAAAATGTGTGAGCCTGTGATGTTAATATTTTAAATCATTTTATCTCCACAAATAGAGAAGTTGAAATGTATCATCTGATTAAAGATGCTGCTTTGTCTTAATGTTACAAGCACAGACTGGGAGCCATTAGTCTGAAAATGTGTGTATGAAGCATAGCCTGTATATTAAAGAGGGCAGTTCACTCCTCTATTTTGGAATAATCATTTAGACAATAGAATATGCTGAGAAAGCATTTACATGCTAATTGCTGCCAAACACCAGAACCAAACCTTCAGAGCACAAACTTCAGGATGGACTGAATCACCCATAAAGTCATTTTATTTGTCATTTAATTTCATCATGAAGACTCCCAAAGGCACCATGAGTACAAAAAATATGGAGAAGTCATAAATTGGGCACACCAGCTGCCAGTACAGCTCTTTATATTGGCACACGTGTCATTGAAAGAATGATTTTTTTTATTTTTTTTTTTATTTTTTTAAACCTGGTGGAGGCTTGTTGTATCCTCAACATTAACTTCTATAAAGTAGACACAACAGCGTTTGGGTTTTGTAACTTTTTGGCTCTAATAAGGAACATAAAGAGCATTTATTTAATTTATCGGTAGGCTTAAATTAGTGACCAGCTATTTGCCACTCTACCGATCTCCTCACTGATAAAAATTAAATAGTAAAGAAGAGGCTGGAGAAACACTCTTCAGTTGTGTTATGGGTGCTGACATTGCACAGTTTGTCCATCAGAGGGCACTCTGTAACGTCACTGTTTGCAAGAAATGCGACAACCATCTGATCTGAGCAGTGTCGAGCAGAGCGCAATTAATAAGTACACATATCAGATGTTAGGAAAATCTGCTTAAGAAGCATAAGCAGTAATAATATCAGCCAATAATTTAGAATTTGGGATCTTTTTATTTTTTTCTTAAATCATCAAATATTGGTGTCGGTCCAAAAACAAATCCTTTATCGGCTGGCCTCTGCTGGCTTTAGTTTTCTAGTTGCTGCTTGGTTTGGAGTCAGTATTAAAGTCTGAGACATTTCTCCCAAAATATTATTAACTAGAAGCTGATAGTGCAGCCTGACACCAGCTTAACTCTAAAAAGTGTACGATGGAAGGAGAGCCAGAGTACAGAAATGCAAATGTGTTTGGATTTATCTTTAAAAAAAATAGTTCCTCATTACATCCTTTGTCCACCAGAAAGCACTGACAAATTTACTACAAATCTTCTATCATATTTCTGGGAAGTTGAGTTTTAACATATAATTAGCAAAAACTGTAGTTTGTGCTGTGTGTTTATATCCAAAATACAATATCTGCTTACATGTTTTTACATGAAATAACAAATATTTGCTTTTGTCTTTTAGTTTAATTCTCCTGTTTGTGTTCACAGGGAGACTATGCTCCAGGCCTTAAGGTTTGTCATCCAGGGGGCCGGATCAAAGGTGGACCCAGCCATCCGCAAAAACATCACCACCACATTGCTAGGCATGTTGGGACATGACGAGGTATGACGAGCAGCCCTCAAAGACTTCTTTTGAATGTGTTGCAACCCTTTTTTCCAACCCAGAACCTGCAGTAGCTACTGGATACATAAAGTAATTAGCAGTGAAGTACGTGTATAAGCAGATTTCAGAGTTATTCACAAGTAGAGTTTCCTCTGTGATCTCAGTAGAAAAACGGAAGTCAGACAAAGAGGATGTGGTTTTCTAAAAAGGTGGTTTTAGTCTTCGTGTCAGTTTGAGAATAAATGACACACAACCTGTCTCTGTCTGGCTGTCTTATTGGTGTGTGTGTGTGTCTGTGTGTGCACTTGCAGGATGCAACTCGTATGGCCTCAGCCGGCTGTGTTGGTGAGCTGTGTGCCTTCCTGTCAGAGGAGGAGCTGAAGAGTGTGTTACTTCAGCATGTCTTAGGTTGGTATTTGTGTGCAAAGTTATTTTACACCTCTCTCAGGATCTCATTGTAAGTGTGTGTAGTGTTGCTTTGTCATTGTGACCATCATCAGATGTCCTTTTTCCTGCTCATTGTGAGTTATAGAGTGAAATAATTATAGCACTAAGAAATTTGAAATTTAAAAAATCCTTTTATAAAAACATTTAATGTATGTTTGTCCAGTGTATCTGCATCAAAAAAAGCTTCAGCTTGTTATTGTCTGCTGCTGTGTGCTGCATTATTTTGTGCGTTAGCCGAGCAGTGATGCCACGAGCTCATGAACGGTCTTGCCTCTCTTTAGCCGACGTGTCTGGTGTGGACTGGATGGTGCGTCACGGTCGCAGCTTGGCCCTGGCCATCGCCGTCAAATCTGCTCCCGGGAAGCTGTGTGGGAACGAGTACTGTGACACTGTGACAGAGACCATCTTGGCCAATGCCACTGCTGATAGGGTGAGCAGAGAGTTTACTCATAGATACCCATAGGGAGATTGGAAAACAGTAGAAATAGTTGCCATTTTGGGAAGTGTGTTGTGATTTTGTTGTGGTAATGTCTCTTGGAAACATCAAGGTAACACAGTCACTTCTGAAAAACACCAGATCAAAAAATATATTTCAAACCACTGTTAATAAACCAATGTACTCTTTTACTATAAGGATTAAACAACTGAGATGTGACAGGCGGTAATGGAAAAATCACCGTAATGCCTCGCAGTAAGGTGTCACCAGTACAGCTTCAGTGCTCCTCCACTCTGATTCTCCAGGTTTGAACTCTGAAGAGTTGGACCCCTTTCCTCCAAAGTATTTCATGTTTTGATGAAGGTCGAGCCACAGGAATCCTCCATAGGTGTTTTCACATTCATGTCATTGTCACTGTTCAGCGGCCCTGTATAACCGTTGTCATGCATGCCTTCAGTATAGAAATACTTTTGTATAAAACACTGAGTGCTGGAGTAGAGTAGAAAAGCACTGTATATGAACCGGTTCATTCACTATTACCATCCATCATAATACAGTGATTCTGTGATACTCTGTACATCCAGATATTAAGTAACATAAGAAGGAAAAAAATATCCCCGCACACTCAAAGAGGAGGAATTTGGTATCTGTTTGCTGCACTGTGGTGGTGTCAGTGTGTGTTTGACTACTAACTTTTTATAGAAGCTACTTTTGGCTCCCTTAGTAGCAAGGGGTCATTTGATTTGGCAGATTTTGACACCGGGTGTGCTTCCCAGTGCAACCCCAGTGTGTGAAGCACTATGGACCTGCTGTTATTATTACATTTTAATAATGTTCCACTTGAATTAATGAGCTCACTGATTTATTTTCCTGTGCATGACACTATTTTAAACCTATGTGTTTCTTCTTCGTGATCATAGTTTTATTTCCATTTATGAGATGGTGTCTGTGGTTAGTCAGATTAGTGGAGAGCACCTGTTGTTTTAATAAAAAATATCAATATTTGGTTGCAGGCTATCAAATAGCGAAGCACCAAAAGTAAGTGAAAGTTAGTCACTTCATCTGGATACAGCATTTTCAGCGGGAAAAATATTTCATCACATCCAGTTTCAGCTGACTGTAGGTTCCCCAACCTCGTAAACTGTACAGTTATGTAACAATCAGTGCTACTGCATAGCAATGAGCCACACAGTCATTTTCATCATGACTGATATGCAAATGGATACAGAGTACTTAGGACTGGCTGCAAACACAGCATTGTCTCGCTCTAACAACCTTACAATCTATTGCTCTAGATTGTCTCATTACTGTTGAGGGGGCGACCATGGCTCAGGGGGTTGGGAAGCGCATCTGTAACCGGAAGGTCGCCGGTTCGATCCCCTCCTCTCTGTCCTGGTCGTTTTGTCTTTGGGCAAGACACTTTACCCTTCCGCCTACTGGTGTTGGCCTGAGGGGCCGATGGCGCGATATGGCAGCCTCGATTCTGTCAGTCTGCCCCAGGGCAGCTGTGGCTACAACTGTAGCTGCCTCCACCAGTGTGTGAATGTGAGAGTGAATGAATAGTGGTATTGTAAAGCGCTTTGGGTGCCTTGAAAAGCGCTATATAAATCCAATCCATTATTGATTGGTCTATTTTCAATATTGTATATTTTGATGTTTTGTCCTTTTAATGCACCGTGCGATTATCTTTTTTTTGTGTGTGTTCTTAATCTCATTGATGTATTCCTAATGTAATTATTTGCATTTTCATTTTATCTTTCATATCTTTTTAATTGAATTTACTTGTTAAGTTTCTTTGTTCATATAATATGTTACTCTGTCTTATCAGCTTGTCAGTCATCCTTGTAGCAATTTCAGCTGCACTGATCGATCTTCTAGCCTTATCTTAGAGTCTTTTTGTCCTCATGCGTGGCATTTTGTTCCTCTTCCAGATTCCCATTGCTACCAGTGGGATCAGAGGTATGGGATACCTGATGAAGCATCATTTGAGAACAGAGGGGAGCAGTGGTGTTTCCCAGCAGATGATTACACAATTTGTTAAGGTAAAGCAGAGAATCAAACCCTGTCCACTTCCCATTTCTATATTTGTACAGGTGAGGAAGTGGGAGCAGTCAAGTTGCCAAAAATGGGCTCGTGCCCACTGTAATGTTGGAAAAAAGGTGTAGCTGTTTAAATTAATACTTCTCACAGTAAAATTATGTGTAATACAAACATAGTTGCTTGTAGTAGAGTTATGCTGTAGTATTATCTTTTTTGGTTTTATAGCTCACGCTCATTGTTTTATTTAGGCTCACAGCTCTTCTTAGTCTTTAGGTAGAAAACTGAGCACTAAGAGAAAGTACCTGCACAGTACTGAGGGCCAGGAAGAAACTAAGCAGTGTGCTCAACAGGATATTCAGCATCTGTAAATGAGGAGTGTAGAAAACATTTGTTTTTGTGTGTGAGTGATTAGTGTGTACATTTCCACACTAAAAGCACAGCATGAAAGCTGATATCAGTCTGATCAGGTGTTTGCTGTGAAGCCTGTGTATTTATAAGAAGATGATTCCTTTGAGTACCTCTTTGAACAGTGTGTATTGTGCCATTATATCTGTTGTCTGCGTGACCCTGCAGTGTCTTCAGAACCAGTCTAGTGATGTCAGACTGGTGTCAGAGCGGGTGCTGTGGTGGGTATTCAAAGAACCATCACTGCCCTCCGTGGACGTGAATCTCATCAAACCTCTGCTGAAAACTCTGCTGGACAACACCAAGGACAAGAACACGAGCGTCCGGGCCCAGAGCGAACACACAATCGTCAACCTGCTACGGCTTCGTCAGGGGGAGGAAACCATGCAGGTGCGACTATCAACTCCCTACTGTAATCTGCACACAGATGTAATCTGTAGAGCAAAACATTTTTACACGCTCCTCTCTCTGCATTTCAGACTATTACTGCCATTCTGGACTCTGCAAGCAATGACCTACTGTCAGAGTGTCACCGCCGGTCTTTGAAAAAAATCGCCAGCCAGCCAGACTCCAATGAAGAGATCGATGACACAATCCTAACATGATGGACTAAACAACGAAGTGCTCTGATCTGCAGAAAGCAGCAGAAGATTTACTGGCATATTAAACAAATCCGTGTATGAGAACCTCAGACACACTGGGGAGCCTGAGATGAGTAGTGTTTTGGCTGTATTCCCCAGAAAATTTTGTTTTTGGCGTTTTTCTTTTTTCTTCCCCCCCCCCACTTTAAATCCTTGTTTTAGCGGCCTTTAAGCCCAATTTATTTTATCATATGATGCACAGGTTGTTCTCTTGTACCGAGCAACAATAGAAGACACGATGCCAAATCTGTTTTGATATTTCAGTGTTTTGCTACTTATTTTACCAAAATGATTTCAATTATTGCCACTGTTAATGAAACAGAGCCCCCCTTTCTTTACCTTTTATTTGAACTTTGAGTGTGACGGTTGTTTGGGGAAAGCAACTTCTTATAAAAACACAAATCATTCTTATGTCAGCGATGCAGTTGTAAAAAGGCAATACATAATAAAAGGTTCTGGATTTCATAATGTAGTGTGTTAAATATTGGATGCTTGGTTTTTCTCAGGTTGGCGTCTCTCAGACTTTGTCACACCTCACTTGAATTCCACCAAGTTCTCTGATTCACCAATTGCTGGATTTTACTCTTGAAGCTTCAGCAGACAAAAGCTTTTGGCTTCCAGTTAAAACCTCGCCACTCTCTTGCTTTCTATGTGGCCTCATCTCTCTTTTCTACTCTGGTGATTTGGTCTGAAGTCTCCCTTCATGGTCTAGGTTTTCCAAACCAGGAACACAGAGCCTAGAGGAGATGCAGGAGTACATTCACATCTGAAATATTATCAAGTGGCCTTAAATGTCTGAAGAAAAAGGTTTCAGGATTGGTTTTCCACTTGTATATTAAGAGGAGGAAGGGGAACTATTATGCCTTTCATTTTTTTCTGCCATATGTATGCTCTTACAGCAGTGGAGACTTATTAAATGAGGCTAGTTTCAGTTAATGAGGTTGGTGTTTGTCCTTAAACTACTCTAAATTCCGTTTATGGCTTTTTTTTTTTCTACGTTTGGCTCTGTGTGATCTCACTGAGAGCAGATACCCTTTATCTCAGGCACACAGCTTTAAGTTGGCAGCTAAAACAGTCCATTTCAGACAGGATGCACTGAGGGGAAACGCCAAGGATAAGTGTAAGATGAATAAGAATTATGTAAAAGATTAAATTACCCATATCTGCTACTATAGAGCTGAAAATGGTCATAATGAAAACCTTTTCACTAAAATTGCTCAAATAAGTATTTTGAAATACTTAAGGGGAAATGATCAAGCTGGCAATGCATCAAATTATAAGTGATATCGGATAATTTCTAGTTTTGGACATATTTAAATGAAGTAACAGGTACCCCAGTCTAGGAAATCTCTGAAGCCTGGTGTGTCTGCGCAACAATCCGGATAAAATAAAAGGTGGAGAAAGGTAATTCAGCTACTGTAATACAAATAATATATAAAAACCATGAGACAACAGCGAAATAAAATAAGTCTTCCCCCTTTTAAGGCTCCAAATTATTTCTAGTTGATTACACAAAACCGACAAACTGAATTTCCTCTCTATGCGAATTTAGTTGAACTTCCTGTAAACTACTGCAATGTGGAGTTAAACTACGAGTTTAACAACACGTGCTTCTCAGTATTGTGTGGTTTAAGTTGTTTTCAGTGCATTAAAAAGAAGCATGAATCCGCGGGACTCTCCAGCGTTTCTCCTGGCATGATTCTTGTGTTCATCAATGGGATGGGACCGCTGTGCTGTAGCTCGAGTCTGCGCAGTGAGACTGGGTCACAGTTGGGTGCAGCTCCACCAGAGGAGGAAGCGGAGTTTCCGGCTGTTTGCAGCGGAGAGTGAGGATTGCTGACGCCGCGAAACCCCGAGAAAAAACGCCGCCGGCTCGGGGGGCTAACAGTCTGTGATATCCTTAGTGGTGGTGGTGTTGGATCTGGGGTCTGGTGATTTTCTTTACGCACCGAGGGAGTCCGACAGCTAACCGAGCAAAGAAGCGGTACACGGCGGGGGTGAGCCACCAGCTACCGGCATGGCCAGGGACTACGATTACCTCTTCAAGCTGCTCATCATCGGTGACAGCGGTAAGCCGACGCCGGGGATGCAGGACGGGAAGTGGGCCTTGTCTTGTTTTTTTTTTTACAATGGGGGAAGCAGAAGTACTATTTTAACCCGGCTATGTACCATCCGGGCGCTTTTGCAGTGTATTATTTTGTCTTTTAGGCACTGAAATTACGTGTTAAACGTACACATCCGCCATATTTTCGTGTCAGCTACAGGGCGGAGGTTGTGTGTCCGGGCTGGGCATGTCAGCCGATGAGGCCGGATACCGCCTCCAGACACTAAGGATTTATCTCTTGAAAATGTCCTAAATTGTTCTTATATCGGTTTAGACAATTGTTTTACCGCCGTAACACAACACGTACTGTGACCTATACCGTTCCTGGGGTAGTAGGATGTAGTTATGGCCTTTTGTTTGTATCTACAGTTAGCTAGGTTGTGTTGGCTAGCTATGAGCTAGGCTAACATGACAAGTCCTTGCCTGGTTATATGTTGATAACTGTTAGTTATCATTTGCTGCACCGGGAAGGTTAAATGCTAAGAAGTTGCCGGCACAGATGTAAATTCAACTAAGTCCGGTTAAGATGTTGCAATGGGTTTTGTTATTTATTTAGTTAGCTAGTTAGCTTGTGAGACCTAGGAGGTTGAGAGTGGAGGAATGCTGCACTGCAAAGACATGTTTGCATCTAGTTAGTCAGACTACAGTGAAGTGAGACTGACACCGCGGTTAGTGTCAACCAAAGTGCCCTTTGGTGTATAAGGTATAACAGCACAAAGACTCTGACTGCTTCTTTATGTTTAGCACCTTTTTATCATGTTAATAATTAGAACAAACAGCCACAGGTAGATGCATAACTAAGATCTGTGTATATATGAAAAAATGTTTGCCCCTCTTGTTTTTAAGTGGAAAACATGCCTTAAGAAAAGCGGGAAAATAAAAAAGTATTCCACCCTCAGCAGCTAGAGCCTCATCCCGCTGAACTTCTTTTGTGAGCAATGGTCTTTGGATTCATTGACAGCTCCGGTCCTGGCACTGCCCCATCAGCTGGCTTCTCACAGTGGAGAGACAAGTCAGTACAGCAAGCCCTTCACTGCATGTCACACACAGGGGCCAGTGTGCCCTCAGCTGCAGCATGGAAGCACTACTGTTTGCAGTGCTGCACAGAGATTTTTATTTATTTATTTGGGGGGCTCTGACCTTGTGCCCTTGTTCTGTTGTCAGACCTGCTGCTGGGAATCAGATTCTCCACTCACTGAATCCCTAGTTGAACGTGAACACCCTCTAACCTATGACAAGTTAGAGGACATACAAAATTTCACAGTACACATGAACATCATTCTCTAAATGGAAATTTGAGCAACATTTCATGTATCAGATATGTATTACCTTTTTTTCCATGGTCTGTGGTTAATTTATGCTCCATTGATGTAGAGATATAATTACAGGCTGACAACAGAGGTGTCCTGGATATTTTTACACCTGACAGTTTGTTTTTTTTTTTGGGGGGGGGGTTGCCAAGCTAAAGGCCCACACGATATGTTAAAGCTGATGAATGCTCTTCTGCTTTGAAGCTTTGGTCATTGTATGTTTGAACAAAACTCTGTAGTGCTGAGATCACAGGAACCTGATAGCTTTTTATGTGAGGACAAATCAAACATGAAATGACAATAACACAATAGATAACCTGTGTAACTGGGCTGCAGGTTCAGTCCCACCTCAGGCCAAAAGAGTGACTTCCTAACTTTCAGTTGTAACCTCACAATCAATCTTCCTCACACTTATAAACTAACCTCATTTTCAGTCCCTTTCTCTTTTTTCTTTGTCCTCTCCTGTCATCTTTTATTACTCTTATTTCTTTCTGAATTCCACTGTTTCATATCTGAATTTTTTAAGAAGCCTCCCTGTGTCTGCCTCACTGAGGTTAAATCGATTAAGATTCTAGAGCTACCTTCGTCATCAGAATGAGTATGTAGGGTGTAGTCTTGCTTACCCGAAGCCTTCAGCTTGTACACTGTGCAGCAGGTTAGATCCGTGTTTATGTCTTGAAGAACTAAATCTGTATTTACACAAAGACTAGAGGAACGATTCAGCTTGACATCCCCCACTTTTCTTTTTTTTGTGTGCGTGTGCGTGCCGTCATCACGTGCTGCTGCTCTTGGTTAACTAGGATATAATATGCGAAACCAAAACTCTTGCTCTGTTGTGGTGCAAAAAAAAAATGTTTTCAGACTTGCCAGTATCAAAAATGCAGAGTTGTTATAGTGTATATTTTTTTTTTTTGTGCCGCTGTACATTAAACCTCTTCCTGTGCTTGTGTTTCCTCCTCAGGAGTGGGGAAGAGCAGTCTCCTCCTGCGATTTGCAGACAACACATTTTCAGGTGCGGGGGTCGACCAAAGCAGCGATGTATAATCAGGACTCATCTCCGTTTCAGTTTCCATGTTTTCATAATAAATTCGATTTTGTGTTCGCGTGCCCACTCGCAGGTAGCTATATCACCACGATCGGTGTGGACTTCAAGATCCGGACAGTGGAGATCAATGGGGAGAAGGTGAAGCTACAGATCTGGGACACAGCAGGGCAGGAACGTTTTCGCACCATCACCTCAACGTAAGTGGATCCATTCACACACACGTCCCCCTCCTTAGCTTGGAGTTTTCAGGTGAAACTTTTTGTTTATGTTTTAACAATTAAGTCTGAAACCATGAAAGGCTCTTTGCGGTCCTTACATTAGGTTTTATATGAGGAAGCAGTAGAATAAGTCATTGCTGTTCTATGAAACTGGGTGGAATTCCCCACACATCCTAATTACAGATGTGAGAGGGAGGCTCCTTGTTGTGTGCTGTAGTGCTCCATGACGGTGCCGAGTGTACGTCATTACCCTCTTACACTTGCAGCGTGTTTCACACTGCTGTCCATGTGCCCTGAGGGTTCACAATGATCGGCACTCCCACGCTTTTACGAAGGAACGTTGGCCTAAATTTTTCTTTTCTCCACAGTTTACCTGAATAGACCAAGAACACAGACTGCTGTCTGTCCCAGAAGTTCACTGCTGTTCAGAAAGCCTCTAAAAACACAAAGTGCTGCTGCTACTCTTGCAAATTTTAATTTCTGTTTTTGAGAGCTTTTAAGCGTTCGTCGACTTTTACGACAAATAAACATAAAGTCTGTCAGGATATAGAGATAACAGTTGTTAACAGCATAAATTTGGTTTTGGTCTGTGCAGGCTTTTTTTTTTTTTTTTTTCTTAAATAGAAATATTATCACTTCAGTTTGGTCTTGTGGTTTGATGGCAGCCTACAGAAAGATGCTCTCTAAGCTTTCAGAAGACTTCCCATCATTTACATCAACCCACATAGCTCGCAATACCACGAGTGGAAGTCTGGAGTCTATTACATTTGTTTTAAGGTTGGATGATGCAGCAGTAGAGTTGACCTCCAGGTGACAGATGGTAGGTCAGTGGGCAACCCTTGATGCAAATGAATATGATCCCAAACTAATGAAAAAGTAAAGCGATTTCAGCATTTAGTGCTCATGACTATTACCACGACCACTAATGTTGCTTCTAATAATGATATCAAACTATAACGATTGCTTTTATTATGGATAACACGTTTTTAGACTCCTAAAAATAAATTTCAGTAATCTTTGCCATTGTATCAAGAGAAATAGTCTGCATTCATAGGTTTCTATATTCATGACAAATAGTCAGTCACTCAGTGCTCTGAGCAGCACCGATAGGAACATCATTGATGTGACCTACAGCTTAAACTGCAGTCATCTCACATGCTCACCCCTTTTTGACTTTGACTGAAGCAGACACAGACTGCGCTTGGGAGATATTGGAGCGTCATTTGCCTCCTGAGTTTCGTCTTGAATGGGACCAGGAGGGCATGTTTGACTCTTATGTACTAGCACTGCTGCAGGGAGGCCAATCGGAATGCTAAAATCATCCAGAAAGCGTGAAATCCTTAACGCTTTAGCCCCTGTGGAGCATAGCCGTCCTAGTTTGGAAGGATTGTTGCGACTTGTTCTGCAGGAATCCCTCCAGCGAGCAGGCTGCCTATTAAGGGTGATTGTTCCCTGTGTTGAACTAGAGTGGCATGGTGCCTCATTAGATCCTAAATGAATGTTTCTGTGGAGATGGATCATGGGCAGTGACCTGCTGAGTCTACTCAGGCAGACTAACCTGAGGTGGTAGCCATATGTCAGTGAGCAGCTGTGTTTTCAGCCTCAGGCTTCAGTCACAGCATAATATCACTTTAACTTTATCTTTTTCTCTTTTAGAGACTTTTACGCTGTTGTTTTTCTCATAATTATTTACTGTTTTGCATTGTAAATAAAAGAGCACATAATGAGATTAACAATAGTAAAAAGTCCGCAGGTGGACTCCTACCGAGGGCATCTAGGTCCCATGTTCAAGCGCCAGCAGAGGTCCATCTGAATGATGACTCTTTCAGTGAGTTCAGTATGCTAACCCTTTACAGAAAAGGGTACATCAGGTTGGGCTGTGAGGCTGTTTGTGTGTTTGGCAGTTTAAGGTTCTTTATTCATGTGCACTGAGCAGACATAAACGCACAGCCACATACCGCTGCTGTGTGTCTGTCCATCATTGAAGGACTTTGGGGAAAACCCAGACAATAGGCTTGGGTGGTATCTTTTTACTGAGGATACACAGTAGTATTGTGTGTGTTGTGGTGTTTGTTTGGTTTTGTCATTGTAGTTTTAATTAAACAATTAGATGTTTCCACCCATACTAGTCAGCACTATTAATACCAGTCTGCTAGCAGGAGCAGTGCAGAACAATGGTCAGTACAGTAAGGCAGTCTGATTTGTTTAGCCAGAAAATTAGACTCTACAAACTTCACTAATTGTAGCATGTATGTATAATAAGAAGCGCTCTCCTTCCATAAATGAGGAGAACTGAGCTTGGTCTGTGTTGGCTTTACACTTTACTCTTGTATTGGCAGTCTTTGCAGTACAAAACATCTCATCAGATCATCCTTGTATCAGTTTCAGTAGTAAGAATAGTTTTTTATGGTATTGAAAATCATGCCCAATAATGTTAATTTACATTAATAACATAGTGTGATGTAAATCCTAGATGCCACCAAACCCTATCAAAACAAGCTGTATCCCCAAACTGTCACACACACACACACACACACACACACACACACACACACACACACACACACACACACACACACACACACACACACACACACACACACACACACACAATCCCTGACAAAAGTTTCTTTGTGTTTGTTTGGCATAGTGCAGTGGTACTGGGGATGCACTCTCTCAGATCTGGCCTCTGTTTTTGAAGCCGGTTCATTTGTCTGTGCGGTATAAATGTGGTGTTGTTGCTTTTTCCTTCACACAGTCATACACTCTGTCCTGATGAATGTATTTATTAAGTTGTGCCCCTTCAAGTGTCTTTCCCTTTGCTGGGTAACATTAGTTATTCGCTCAGAAAGTTAGGGATGACTTGAAATTAAAATTATACCGAAGGTCAGGCCATAGCATACTTAAACTGTTACACGGTGTAGTGGTATCAAAAACTCTTCACACATCAATCCTGTTGGCCTTTTTTTTTTTTTTTTTTTTTTTTTTTTTAAATTTTCCAGTCTGTTTTGTGTCGTAGCCATTTCTGCTGTGTATTTTATTTTCATCTATTAACTTTAACAAATTATTTTTTACATATTTATTTGCCAACTTTAGCTTTAATAATTCCTTTTATTTGTTATTACCTTTACCAAACTATCTCTGCTGTTTATTCGTTAATCCTGTCTAACAGTTTCTATTGAGGCATTACTTTTAGATTTATTTTTAAATTTATCGGTTACTTTCCATCACCATAATGTGGTGTTCAGAAAAAATGTAGGTCAAAGGGTTTTTTTCCGCCACCGAAGCTACGTCCATGTTTTACCCTGTCTGTTATCCTTTATCTTTAGGTAATCAGTTATACTGTTGTTCATACTCTTCGGCCAACACTTTTAGCGTTCTCTAGTCTTGCTGCTATACTACCATTTCTCTGTAGTAAAAGTAGAAGTCGTTATAACTGTTCAGCTAATTAGAAATATTTTATCTAACTAGTCACAGCAGACGGAGGCCCCTCACTGAGCCTGGTTCTGTTGGCGGTTTCTTCCAATGTCACCAAGTTCTTGCTCAAAGGGTGTTGTATGACTGTTAGGGGTTTTCTCTGTATTATTGTAGGGTCTTAACCCCACAATTTAAAGCGCCTTGAGGCGACTGTTGTTGTGATTTAGCATTATATGAATAAAATTAAAATGAATTCAATTGATCTTTTTCGCAAACTGTAAGCTGACTGTTTCCCCTTTCTTCTGTCTTTAGATATTACAGGGGAACACATGGGGTCATAGTGGTATATGACGTCACGAGTGCTGAGTCCTTTGTCAATGTAAAACGATGGTTACATGAAATCAACCAGAACTGTGACGACGTGTGCCGAATATTAGGTGAGTGCGCTCCAAAGAAACACCTTGGTACTGTTCTCGCCTCGTCTTCTTTAGCTTAAAAATAGACTCTGCCCTTCACTCCAGTGCACACCTCTTGTATTTGCTGGCAGTATGGGAATAATTTCTTGCTCCATTATTTTACACTGAGCTGTTTTCTATTTTTAGTGGGAAACAAGAACGACGACCCAAACTCTAAGGTGGTCGAGACGACTGACGCGCAGAAGTTTGCAGAGCAGATGGGAATCAGCCTTTTCGAGACGAGTGCAAAAGAGAACGTAAATGTTGAAGAGGTAATTAGTTGTTTTGTGTTACTTGTAGCCTCAGACTGATAAGCTTGTCTGGAGCTGTTCGTCAGACATGCCAGGCATGCACAGAAGCTCTGTGATAACTGCTGATCAGCTTGTCACTGCACAAAGCATCGCTGAAAGTTACTGTTTTTGCCCTGACAAAACAATCTGCTAATCGTTTACTCAGTTAATTCAAGTGAGTGCTATTGTTTAAAACGGTTCACAATCACACAGCACAAAGAATAGTGTCCTTATTTTTGAAAAGCTAAGAGTGGATTTTATTACTCTTTAACCAAAGGCTGTTAATGTGCTCTTCTGCTTTATTGCAGTGTTAGATTGGCTTCAGATTTATAGGAATAGCAATGAGAATGGTGTCGAGTTTGCTAGCCTGCTTGTGTACATAGGTAAACAAATCCACCCCAAGACTCGCTAATCAAAACAAAATAACAACATCTATGTGGAAACTCATCATCAGAGGTTTTCCACCATTGTGAACAGCTGTGGGTGGATTTTTGTTGCCTGATTCTTAAGTTCAGTTATCCAGGCTGCAGCTTCATATTTAGAAATAAGACTCAAGTGAGGCTTTGAACTGTTCCTTTAAATACTCCTTTGTCACCATTATGACACACAAATCTGACCGCTCTAATCTGTTCATGCTTTTTGGTTTGTGCCTCTCTCGGCAGATGTTCAACTGCATCACGGAGCTAGTGCTAAAAGCCAAGAAGGAAGTGCTAGCCAAGCAGCAGCAGCAGCAACAAAACGACGTGGTCAAACTCACCCGGAACAGTAAACGAAAGAAAAAGTGCTGCTAACAAACTTGAAGCCATCCACAGAAAAGCGGGCGGCGTCTTCACATGCATATACACACATACACGATGGGACTCAGAGCATCTAAATTAAAGAGCAGATAAAGATTTAATAAATATATGGTGAAAGATTTAAAAAAATGACGGCAAAAATGTCCCCTTTGGACAAACTAATCATGAAGACTTTAATAAAAAAAATTGTACAGATTTTATTAGACATCAGATCAAGTTTTATTTGGAATTCAGCAGATGGGCACTATTGACCTGAGGTCCTAATTTTTTGTTCAAGGATCTGCAACTGACAGCTATAATGCTCCGATTTGTATCCACTTCCACAACCCTGTTTCTCTCACATCAGTATCTCATCTCTCCTTCTCATTCCACTGCACACGGGACATTCAGAGTCGGGTTGGACTCTGCGTCTGAGGAGGAGGAGGGCTCACCTTTCCTGGATTTATTTGGGTTTGTTTTCTGGGGCGGGGGGAGGGAGGGGGGCAGTTTTTGGAACAGGTGTCTCTCCACTGAACATCTCCATTGAACGTTTCTGTGTTACGATGGCTTCACGCCAACAGATCATGAACTTCTAGGTTTTGTTTTATTTGACTTGTTGGGGGGAAAAATCACTTGGAGGAGGAGAAGGATCATTGGTAGTCAATCTTTAGCAACTAATCTGATGGACAGAACTGGTGACTTTTTTTCTTCTTTTTTTGTCTGTATTTTGCCAAGTTTTCCCTTGTTTCCTTTCTAACTTCCAGTAGTGCTGAGCCATCCATAATAGATTTTTTTTTTTTTTTTGAGTGCAGCGGAGCAGTTGAACCACTCTCGGAGCTCTGGGACGTCGAGCTCCTCGTGCACCTTTCACTGCAGTCTTACTATGCTTCAGAGTTTGCTTTAAAACCTTTCCCCAAAATATTTTTTTCCCTTTTTTTTTTTTTTAAAAACAGTGATACTGCCAATATTATATATATTAAAAAAGAAATATTAGGAGCTGCAGCGCCTCTCATTGGACTGTTGCCATAGTGGCCAGTGGCTGGCCAAGACGTTTGGTGAATTAGGTCCTCAGGCGCTCCCTCCATCCCTCTTCCTCTTTTACTTCTTTTTTCCTGCAGCAACCAGCCTTCTCTCCCTTGATGCCCACATATCAGCACCCCTCTCAGTGATGGACTCCTGCATTTGGTCCAGCGACGGTGCATGGAAGCTCTTCGCCAAGACACCTGTGCAACCACCCAAACCTCCCAAATACATTGCAGACTGTGGTTTTCAATCTTGTGTTTTTGAGCATGTAACACTGTTTGATTGGGTGTGTTTAGAAAAAAAAAAGATATGCCATGCATTTTACCATTCAAACTCTTGTGGATTTCCTGCGTTTTCTCTTGCAGAATATTCTAAACAGTCGACTAAAGCATTAAGGTTTATCGCTTTGCTTTTCATGGTCATGACCTGCACTACCTGCCCAAATTGAAGTATTACAGGACTGTTTTTTGGCGACCCTCCACATTGAGAGTGTGGCGCACAGTGGGACTGTTAATATAAGAACAAATGGGGATGAACTGCAGCACTGGATCCGCTCCCTCCCCGCCCGGATTTGCCACAGAGGCCGAAGCGTTGTACAATGTCTTACTGACATTATTATTAATTTTTTTTCTGTCTTTGGAATTGGGAGCAAGCTTGATGTTGCACAAGCTTCTGTCGAAAACACTTTGTTTTCCTCCTCTGGGCAGGCTCCGGCAGCTGGTTTGGGATCCCGATACGTGTCAAAAGGTCACCGTGACCTCAAGGGCCTCGAAATGATATCAGATCTCACACTTTATGATTTCTCTTCATTATGTGTATGTATATATAAATATATTTGTGTGTTTATATTCAATATAGAACATACACACATGATTAGCACACCAACTGCACATGTGTTAAACATGGGCCGTGTGCTGTGGTTGAAAGACACTTGTCAGCTGTGGTTTGCTGTACACTGGAGACAAAGATGTACTATTCATTTTTCCCTACATGAATTTAATCAGTAATAAACGTTTTAAAAGAATAAATATTTGACACATAATGACTGATCTCATTTGTCAGTGGTCGGAGGCTCAGTCCCAACTTGAGTTTAAACCTGTGTCCGTTTTATTTTTGCCTTTTTCTGAGAATGTTTTATGGTCTTTGGAAAACCTGTGGCTACTTAACTCTTATGTGGGTTGTTCATATTCATTTAAAGGTGGTTTATGACCACTTAAGGAGCACCAAGTGGAGTAGATACCCTCATCTTATACTAAACATCATTAGTACTCTCATACCTGCCTGATTTTACATGGTCAGTGCAACTGTGAAGTAATGAGAAGGATTTGATAAATTACTCATATCCTTCAAATTGTTTACTAAAACGTTTTATGACTAGTTTGTAATACTGTGAGAAAATAAGCCAACTGGTCAGTCAGTCATTGAGTGTTTTTGTTTTTTTCAATTTCTGAATGCTTGAATAATTGAATCATTTAACTTTCAAAATTATTATTATTATTATGGCTTTTGTATCTTTTGGGTTGAACCTAAAATTTCTGCACAGAGGAAAAATATGATTTATGATTTTCATATTTATAAACAGTTTTACTGATGGAAATCATAAAAACTAAAAATACCGTAATTAAAAGAAGCTTCATGTGGAACGTGCTCGTGATAAAAGCAACACTTTTTGTGATTTTATGATGAAATTATGCATCTACAGTGTTTTGAGAAGTAAAAAAAAATTTCATCTATAACTTATTTTAACTTAAATTTAACATAATGTATTCCAAGTTATATGTTACAGTTTATCGTGTAAGTTATACATGCATACCATGCCCAATTATGTCTGATCTCAGAAGATAAGCAGGGTTTTCTACCAATTGGAATGTCAGTGGTTTGATCCCTGCTTATCACATTTGCATGTTAACGATTCCTTGGGCTGAACCCGTAGTGCTAAATAAGTACCAGTTTGGTTGGTTGGTTGGTTGGTTGGCTGGGAGTCCAGTGCTAAAGTTGTCTGAGCAATGGCAGTGTTATTACTTTTGTAGGTTTTTGGTCATAAACTAAAGAATATGACAAATGAAGACTTGATGAAGTTAATGCATTATCTAAGCTCGAATGAAATTCATCTGATTCATCTGTTTGCGAATCACATCAGATCCCAAACATGACATGGATGTGTCACTTCCTGGATTCCTGGGCCATATATAAAATACAACTTTTGTAAAACTGCTTTTTCCTGCTTAAAATATGTGTGGCTCTGAGAACCACAGGCAGAAAGTGTCCCAGTTTTCAAATCCAAGTCAGAAGAGACAAGTTGATTGTAAAGTATTTATTCGTACAAAAACAAACCAAAAAAAAGTCTTAAGAAAATTGCATGATTAATATTTTGAATAGTTTGAAGCATTTTCTAACTGAAACAGTGCCGTTAGTCATGGGTGAATGGAAGCACTCACATGGAGCACAATGGGCCCAACAAAAGCTCTAAATTCCTAAACAACATCCGCCCAAGGAGACACAAGCAAACATTCAATGGCATGTCTGTCTGCCCCTGGACACACACTCGATCCACGATGGCAGCAGCGTGATGTTTACCACAGAGACACAGCACACAGAGTTTTAAAAATGCTTTCAGTCAGAAAATGAAGGAGAGGATACAGTCGACCGAGGAAAAGAACACGATGCTGACAGAACTGAATATGGTACACAGTATGATTTCTCTACATGAAAAAACAAACAAACTGAAGTCTGGTGATGGGCAGGAGCCACTAGTGTTGAGTCACAGCTTTCTCACACCGGTCATCCAGTCAAAAATCTGAAGGTCCAGTTTTTAAATCCATATGCCATCACTCTTCCTGCTTATTTCTGCCAGAAGGGGGAACACGTTTCTGATCACAACACATCAAACAAAGCAGGAAAGAACTTTGTGATAAGACACCCCTAAATGGAGGAATTTTTCAAAGGCTGCATTAAAGGTCAAAAAACTATCACTGATATTATGCAGACTCTTATTGGGATCTTTAAAATAAGTCACCTATTTCTGTGTTATGAGCAAGTGGCCTGTTGATTCATTTACACAGGACTTCTAAAGGAATATGTCATAAATGTCATATTTGCACTCAGACACATAGTCACATCTAAACAAAGAGCTACCAACAGGAAGTTGGTATTAGCCGTTTAATATTTCTCAATCAAACTTAAAATCTCAACCAATGCTCATAACTAATCCCTAAAGCATTAGTAAGCAATTTAGTGGTAGTTAAACTACTCCTGATATTTTATGGACTATTTATATGGGATGCCTTGTCAAAAAGTTGTATGAGAACGTGTCAGATAAACTGAAGTGAGGTGATGTTTTTAAGGGTTTACTGTAGATATGATGCAAAGTTTAGGTTGTTTGATCTCCTGGGATTGACTTGACTGGGACTATAATCTTAACTGCATGCCACACCAGAACAACAAAAACAGAAGAAAAGAACATACAGTCTACAAACAACATTATACAGGTGTTCTTCTGTCTACAAAAAGACTTTCATTCAAAAGGTACACATTTTTTGTCATATAAATATATCAATTTCATCCAAACCTATTCCTTTTTTTTATATATATAAAAATCACTCTTTGGGTTGATCCTCCCCCTACAACCAGCTGAGACAACACAAAGACATCTGCATAGGTTTGCGCAGCTGCGTTAGACGTGAGTTCAAACACAGACATACATGAGAGACATCGCTGCACCACACTGGGAGTCGTCCATGCATTTTCAGGTCAACGCCTGCTTTTCGACGAAAGACGTCACCTACGGAAAGAACGGAAGCCCGCGGCCGAGAAATCAAAGTGCCCGTGAAGTACTGAAGCAATGAGAATGGAGGTAGAATTTCTCTGATAGTGGTAAACGCAAAGCATAGCAGCAAATGCTGACCACTGTGGAGGACGTTTTGTGGAGTTACTGTACACTGACATGCCTTTTAACAATGCGAAATTCAACACGTTGACACGGAGAGCTGATGAGCACTCTACATACAGCAGTTCTGCCTTCTTCTCAAGCTGATGTAAACATATTGGAAATTTTGGTCAACTAGGAAGATGATTGACATCATGGGGACAACATTCAACAGTAGATTATCATTTAAAAAAAATTATACATTTTTAAATCTTAAATATAACATTAAATGTAGAAAAATAACAGCTGGACAGACTTTGTAAATTACTTGAGCTACCCAAAGGTTTATTCAGGTGTCAGAGGTGAACATGGAGGCCTGACTGTGTTCATAACACAGATCATTACACATTCACGCAATTCAGATATTCTCTTAATATAATACAAATATTATGATCTTTTTCTTTTTGGGTTAGGAAGCTAGAAAATTACACTAACCCGAAAAAAGTGTTGTAAAGTACAACAGGTAAAAGGTAGGCTGGAGAGGTGTCGGAGAGTGTTGGTTGCATTATACAAAAAAAAAAACTTGAGTTTCTTCTCCTGCTTTCAATGGAAAAATAATTTCTTTAAAACTAAACCAACTGTTGCAAATGGAACTATCTGCAAATACTTCAAAAACACATAATGTCACATTTTATTAAAATTGTTTGGCAACATGACCACATCCCCAGAGCTGAAAAAGCAGTTCCAATAACTACCTGCAGCAGTCACTTAACGATGGCTCCAAAAGTGAGTGATTCCCCTAAAGTCTCATGTTAACATGGATGCTAAAATCCATGTTTACAGCCTTATAATTAACTCTTCCATTAGGGTATAAACCCAAGGCTAAAAACTTGGGTGTAGACTTTTTGACCATCAGGTGTGCTAACAGCTAGCTAGAAGCTATATAGCTACTAGGCTTCACCTCTGCTAAATTGAGCAAAACACCATATATGTGGTTTCTTTTCTTTTTGAACTTTTTTAAGTAGAATCTTCTGAAAATATATATATATGGCAGCTGTGCCATACAGAACATCTGCTGGAGTTTTGGTTAATGAATTTCTGGTATGTTCTTAATGCTCCTTAGCACTAATTAGCTTATCGATGCAGTTTGCTAATTAGTGCTAGCATGACTTAGCACTCCAGCCTCTGATCCAAGCTCTGGCTCCAAAAACACAACATGCAGTGGCCAAAATGCTTAAATTGAAGTTTCAAAACTATAGAGTCCAGAATTTTCTATAAAGTCTATGGTTCACTGATCCATTGGGCAAAAATACGTTTCTTTGTGCCAAATAAATTTCAGGGCCAAAAAAGTTGGAATCAAAATAATGGAACAAAGATAGTGATGTCTTGGTGGATTTAATGAGAAAAAGCAAACAAACGTTAAGCTATTTGTTTCTATAAAAATATTGCTTAGTGCAGCTTTAATAGTGTATGTATATATTTGTGATACCCCTGTAGAGATATCTTTTCTTACTCTGAGTGTTTGGATGTGGGGCTATAAATGATGGGGCTCCCCCCCACTCACTTAAGCCAAGTAAACAACACTCTATATTCCTGATACATCAAGCCTCATGTTCCCCTGAACAAATGAATAAACCTGAGAGATCACATGGGCTGACTGGAGCATTGTTGCTCTGTACCTAGAGGATAGCAATCATATTCTGTCATGTCTTATAGTATTATAGACTTATAGCTTTCTCCAACTATCCTCATCTTTTCTTCGTGATCCTGCTTGGTCCCACGTATCTGCCCGTCTTTCCCCAGACTCCTTGGCCTGCTAACTGGGATGCATACAGTAAGAGTTAATAAATAGTCTTCTTTCTCTACAGAGTTGGCAGTGGGGTAGTAGAGATAGTTTTAGGCACTACAAGGAAACCTCCCCTTCTGGAGGTACATTTCATGACCCTGTTCATGCTCTGTAAGATCAATAGCTTTCTATTTGAGGGGCCTTAAGCCAAAGCCTCTGGGGAAGTTCTCAACATTTCACTCACTGTCAGCAGTCACCAATTAATCACTAGGGGAATAATAATGGGACAGATAAAGTGCAAAATGACACCCCCCACCCCCATCCCCCAAATAAAAAAAATAAAACCTCAGTGTGCATGTGCCACTGCCTGTCTTTGGCTGTGTTTTTACCCCCTGTATTGTGATGTCACTACCCTCCTTGTCCTGCACCTCGTCCGTCTGCGTCTGTCGGCTGTGCTCAGGGCCAGCATGATAGGGTTCAGTTCTTTTTGAAAAAAGAGAAAAGTCTCTTGTCCCGGTCGGAGATACGCTGAGCTCTTCTTGAGGACTGACCCCTGTGGGTTACGGACGACCCCGCCAGAGATGTAGGGGCTGCGCGCCACTCGTCCTGGTGCTTGTCCATCAGCTGCTGGTCAATCACTCTGTGCATATCATCCTAAAAGCAGAAAGGTAAATGAGTGAATGACAAGAAGGAAAGGTCATGTGGAGAGGGCGTGCGGTGAGATGTTACAAGCACTTCTGGAAACATTGGACCCACTGAACAAGTTACCTGTTGGATAGTAATTATAGAAACACCACCATTACCTTTCACCTGTGGTAGATTTTTCTGTTCTGTGTCCTGTTCTTTTTTGTATATGTGTGTTTTTTGTTTTGCTGCTGATACAACCAAAGTTCCCCTTGTGGGACAATTGAAGGATTATTCTATTGTATTATTATAGTTTCCCCTCAGAATACATTATTTAAATCATTTTTCAGAGGCATGGGAATTTAAAATTATTCAGTAATTCACTAAACAAAGTAAAGGATTGAAAAAAAAAAAGAATAAAACAAGCATAATTTTGGCACATTGTGTAAGAGTCCACTGTTCTGAACTGCACCAAACACTTTGAATCTGATGCCAGATTCATTCTTGGTTGTTGTTGTTGAGGTATAAAGCCACCAGAGGGCAGTAACAAGCTGTTTAATAAAGTGGGAACCAATTGTGATGTCAGACTGAGACTTACACTCGGTACCTGGAAAAAAAAACAACCATAATTTAATTTATCCGCTAATGTCACCGACATACAGTAGCATAAATATAACCATACACAATTCAAATATGTGAATTGATGAAGTGATCTGCACTTCTGAAAGGGGTGTTCTCTCGACAGGTAAGCTGACCAGTGGACCGGCATATGCAAGTGAAAGCAGAGAGGACACAAACAGGTGGTAAGAGAGGAGGTGGTGGGTTTAGATGGTTCTCTGTGCTGGCTAATGGTTTCAGATGGGGAGGGAAAAAAGAGCTGAAATGGGCATTTCTCTTGGCATGGAATGGCTCAGCGGTGGCTGGTTTAGTTGGTGCGAGGTAAAACGGCGAGATGGCACTGCCCGGGCTCACCTCTAAGGCAGGAGGGGGGGTGGGTACCACAGGGGAGAAGGGGTGGTACAGAAGCTGAGAAAGGCCACTAGATCAGAAACCACAAGAGCCAAACAGTAAAGAGCCCTGAGGAGGCAAACTGTGGGTAGGGAGGAAAGAGAGGAAAGAGCAGCTTGTTACAGATAAAGGGGATGGGGAGGGAACACACACACACACACACACACACACACACACACACACACACACACACACACACACACACACACACACACACACACAAATATGTACAAGCAAAAAGTCTAATACAGTACTGTGTAAAAGTGTTGAGTCACCCCTTGTGGGTGGGGGTAGAAATTTATTGAAACACAATCTTGAAAGTCAATATTTGTTATCACTGACTTTATTCTTCAACACAGCTTGAACTGTTCAAAATGTCACACAAAATCTAAATCTTCCAATTTCTTTAAGTTGTCTATTGATAATGAATTGGACCAAAAATTTCAAATTTGGATTCATCACTCAATAAGACCTGTTGCCACTTATTTTCAGTCCAGTTCTTGTGTAATTTACTAGTCTTTTCTCCCTGTTTCCCTTCTGTAAGAATGGCTTCTTGACAGCCACCCTCCACCCGTACAACACTTCATCGAACAGTAGATGAATCAACTGAAGGGCCAGATGCCGGATCCCTCAGGTCCTGTGTCAGGTCTTTGCTGGATGTTTTTCTGATATCTTAAGGACATGACTTTCTGATAGCCTGAAGTTTAAAGGAGTGTTGCAACAGACTGCAAGTTGCAAAGTTCCTAAAGATAACATTTAAAATTCAGTCTTCACCAGGTTGTCTGTTATTTGAAGATATCACTGGTTCCTCCCTTGAGTTAGGTGCTTTTTTTAATGCTTGACTGTTTCATGGCTCAGTGTTAAAACCTTTAAAAGACTCAAAAATCCTGGAGAACTTTTCCTTGAGACCACTTTAAAAAATTACCAGAAATTCTGGCTCCTTAGAAGCAAAAAATAAGTAAATATTGGCTCAAGACTTTTACACAGCACTGTAATGTTCCTTTACTTTTGTCCATCACAGACGAGAAACTGACACTCTCCCTCCACAGTAAAGTGAGTAGCTCAGTTTGAATACACAGATGCTGTGAGTGGCTTTAAGGTAACAGACTGACACAAGCTACAGCGAAAACAGGGGGGATGGACAAACTGTTCTAGCAGCTAGATGCATTTTATTCATGTATAAGTGTATTTAAAGTTGTCCAAACCTAATTTAGTCGCACTTCATCTTTTATTGCGTTGGCATTTACGTAACTTATGTTTTTAAAATGAGCTGTTCCAAAAATAAAAAAAAATGCTGAATATAGCCTTTGACCCACCTGCCAAGCCTCCAGCTGCTGCGACAAATTGAGCTTCTGCTGGATGGCGTCCAACAGCTGGCTGTTCAGAGACATGATGTCTATTTTACATTTGGCCAGCTCCATTTCTACCGCTTTCTTCCTGCAAGACACACACACAGACACACAACAATATGAATGAAGGCCACGCACAAAGTCAGCTCTGGCACTTTGCCACACAAATCAGTCATTACTCAGTGACAGAATAAGTTGACTTCTTGCAGCAAACCTCACAGTTATGTTGAATATATGCTGTATCAATTTGTACTTGCACAAGCAGCAGATTTTAGATGGATAAGAGCACTTTGTCAGCATGTATGTCACAGTTCTAGATCATGACATTATGGTCTAGAACAGCGGTCCCCAACGTTTTTAGCGCCCGGGCCGGTTTATGTCCAACAATATTTTCACAGACCTGCCTTTAAGGTGTCGTGGAAAAACAAAACAAAACACGGCACCGGTAGGTATAAAAAAAAAAAGAAGATTTATTTATAATACATGGAAAAGACCCAGGAAAACTGAGTTAACGATTAAAAAAAAAAGATTAAAAACCCTGAAAACCATAAATTTCACACCTGAGCCTCAACTCTCGCGGCCCGGTACCAAACGACTCACGGATCGCTACCGATCCGTGGCCCGGGGGTTGGGGACAGCTGCTCTAGAACTGTTTTTTCCATCTATCTAGACTCTAGAATAATAAGGTTTAGGGTTAGGGATTAACAGACTTGATAATTCAGTTATCAAACATATGATTAAGATCTGAAATGATGGCTAAAAATATTTCATTATATTATAACTTGAAAAAAATTCAAGCGCTGTCGCACTGTTTGATGAACTGAGGCATAAATTTAATGTAAATACAGTAAAAAGATAAAACTTGTAATCTTTTCAACAGCAAAATGAACTTACTAAACCCGTGCAAACACCTGTTGAAGTAGTGATAAAGGACTAAGCTAGTTGTGAAATCGCACAGTCTTACTTAGCTATGGCATCGTCTCGGTCTCTGATCGCACTCTGGAGCTGCTCGCTGGGTTCTCGAACATCAGCCATTGTCCTCATTCGCTCGTTCTCTTCTCGGAGAGAGCGCATCTCTACAGAGAGCAGCGCCACCTGTGGATCATGCAGAGTGAATGCGAATGAAACATCCCTGTGAGACTGAGGCCATGTATTCAGGGTGCACGGTTTAATGGCAAAGTTAGACAACATGGTGCTCATGGGCAAGATATTTGTTTGACCTAGTTCGGCAGAGGATGGAGTGCGTGAGCAGCTTGTGTCATTTAAATCATGCAAGACGGCATTTTAAACCCACAGGAGAGCGTGAGCTGTCCTGGCAGAGAGAAGGTTGAACAAGGTTGAAGCAATGTCCCACATTAGAAAAAGCATGCATCAAATTCAAACTGATGCGCGACAGGGTGAGGACTACATCTGCTGCACTACGTCATCACAGTGTTCTTGTTAGACATGAGAAACTCCTTAATGCAGCGTTATTACCCCAGAAAGACAGGAAAGGATCTTGACTTCAGCTACATTTATTATCTAAATCTCTGACTGACATGCACATACATGATGCACACACATGGTTGTTTTACCTGGTTGTGCAGCTGCAGCAGCTCCTCTTCATTGCCGCGTGTTTTGTCCTGCTCCGTCTCATACAGCTCTCTGACTTCCCGTAACTCTTCTCCCAGTTTCCTCACCTGCTCCTCCAGAGCCTCCTCATCACTACGCCGTGAGCCCTTTGCACACAAAGCACACACGTTACAACAAAGACTTACCGTGGACAGTATCGGCTTTATGAGAAAGGAACTCATGTGTAAAGTGACAATGATTTCTTTAATGCTAAAATGCATTACATATTGTAAAGGCAAAGTGAGGTGAGCATTGCCTGTTTAACATAAAAACAGAGTAGTGGGAAAGTCTGTAGACATTCAGTGTACCTGTCTCCTGGCCTCCTCCATACATACTGATGATAATTTGAACCAAATACTTCAAATTTAGATTCATGACTCCATAAGACTGTTTCCCGTCCCTAAGTATGGCTTCCTGACAGCTACCCTTCAACTGAGACCATTTCTGATGGGGCTTCTCAGGTCCTGTGTCAGGTCTTTCCTGTTTCTGAAGGATGTGACTCTGGGATACTGCCCAACTTCTGCAGATAGCTTAGGCCAGGGGTGTCCAACTCCAGGCCTCAAGGGCCGGTGTCCTGCAGGTTTTAGATGTGTCCTTGATCCAACACAGCTGATTTAAATGGCTAATCCTGGCAATGAACTAATCATTTGATTCAGGTGTGTTGACCCAGGGTGCTATCTAAAACCTGCAGGGCCCTTGAGGCCTGGAGTTGGACACAGCTAGCTTAGGCCCACCACTTCCACTTATCCAGTTTCCTCAGATTTTTTTAGGACACACTGCACACCAAGTGCCAAGTTTCATCTAATAGTTATATCAAATGTTTCTGTGACAGACTGCTAGCACCAAAGGGCCTAAAGATAAAATTTAAAATGGATTTCTTTGTCTGTTGTTCCTTCCTTGTGTACCTTTCTTATGCTTGAATGATTCACAGGTCAGTGTTAGGTGGCTTAGCAAACAAAAGAAGTATTCCTCTGAAAAGCCTGGAGAACTATTGATGAGAACAAGCAGTGGCTCAAGACTTTTGTCACACAGAAAATAAGATGCTGTATTGCTGTGTACAGTACTACATATATAGTTCTTCTTTTGAAATAATTCAATCGCCAAAAATTACTAGTAGTCCAAAATTAGTCATTATCTCACTTTTTCAGGTAACACCTCATATTAGTCTAACAGCAACAATGCTGACTGCCAGCGTGTTGCTCATTACCGTAGACTCATTGCCATCCAGCAGATTCTGAGTGAGCCTCCGTAGCTCTAGCAAGCTGGTGTGGAGGCTCCCAGTAGGCACATCCTTGGCTGAGGAAGTCTCAGAGGACTCGTCCATGGAGGAGTCAGTGGACAGCGCTGAATCCGTGACATCGTTTCCCCGCAGATGAGAGCAAAGTGAGCGAACTTCACAGTAGGCCTCCCATAGCTGAAGACGTAGCTGATTGATCAACAAGACAAGATAGTTTAGATTATTAGTCACCAACACTCCTGATGCTCACAGCGAGTTTAAACAAACTGACTGTGGATACGATCAGGCAGTCATAAACATCGCTACCTGCTCCCTCTCCTGCTCCTGCTCCTCCTGCTCCATACTTTGCTCTATCTCACACAGCAGGCTGGAAGGATGGGGGGTCAGAGTTTGGAGGCTGTGCTCCTCCGTCAGCTCCTCCAACCTAGCGGCCAGCTGCCTGTGGGACACCTGAACCTCCAGCAGCTCCAGCTGGCTCTGCCGCAACTGGACACGAGAAAGGAGTTAACTAAGACTTAACAGTGGCATTCATCTCATTTCCAACTCTATATGTTTATACTTGGGCTATATTAGAGTAGCTCTGGATGATAGATAGTTCAAAATCATTGTTATTTATGCAATACTGAACCTTAGTGGAGTTCATCAGCTTCTCCACTGTCTGAAACAAGTTTTACCTCCCTTTCTCCTTCTTTTAAGTAACTTTTTTCGGGTTGGCTATGTACATAAAAACTCACAGGGATTACTTGTTTATACACTGATGTAATAGTGTATATACAATACCACTACTGTAATAGCTAGATATGAAATAAAATAAGGGAAAGCAAAATATTCTAAAACCACTCTAATCATTTGTAATAATGATAATAGGAATAATGTACACTATCTACTAAGGTAGCAATTATTCCCCGAAGCTTCATTTATGTGTCCGTACCTGGAGGTCCTTCTCGTGACACTGCTTCTCCAGCACCAGCGTCCTCTCCCGGAGCTCATCCACAGTATTCTGCAGCAACTCGTTCTCCTCGAGCATGGCATGCACTCGGTGCTCCGACTCCGTCTTCCGTTCTGACAGCATCTTAATCTAGCATTTCAAACAGTGACAGTTAGACCCTGCGCTGTGGGAAGCAGGCGTTACATTTAGAATCCAAGGATTGCTCAGATTTCCTGGTCGATCGCAAACAAATGGGCAGCTATGGACCTGATTAAAGGCTGCATATTGTTTTTTCCCTGCCTGTGAGGGAAGCTGGGCTCTTGCACAAGATTAAAAGCACTCCCACTGGCCTAAAGAATGTTCGTTGCCTAGCACGGGTGTCTGCATTGGTCGCCACCCTCGTCTTCAGGAATGTTTTGGTGATGCTTTAGCATCTACACAAAGTTTCATAGCAGTGTACTGCTTACCGTGCCTGTGTAATGGCCTTATATTGAAGACACAAGATAGACTTCATGAATTGTCTTCCCTTGCAGCTGCCTGAGCAGCTTTGCCCATTAAACAAACATCAGCTCTGCTCATTTTTTATCCCTCCTGCTTCTGACCTACATCTGATAACCTACTTCGCAGCACAGGGAGCTTTCATGCAGAACAGTTGTTTTTACTGGCACATGTGCATCTACGTGATCAGGTTCTGGATATTTTGGGTTCTGCGATAGTCTCTGCTTTCACCCTAACAGGCCAAAAAGCCATTAGTCATCAAGAACATGTCATATAAAGGCAAAGCATTGGAATAGGGGGAGCACCCAGACATTGCAGTATCTCTAAATATAGAGCAGGAGCCTTTTCTCCCAATTATAGCACAAGCTCTGCAGTCTGGGTGTTTTCTCCCTGGCTTTGAAGAGAAGCTGCGGAACAACCTGAACTCTTACAGCACTGACGTAGAGGACATATCCATTCACATATGGCACAACTGACATCACGACACAGCTCATGCTCTGATAAAAACAAAAACAAAAAGTATCCAAGCTTGGCCTCGGAAACAGGGATCGGCACAAATGCTGCGCACATAACATATTACATACTATAAAGGTGAAAAGAGTCAGCACTTTGCCCCATCATCAAGACACATGACAGGCAATTGCAAAAATCAAAACAAATATCAGCGCCTTCGCGGTTCCTGCTGTTTTACAGTGTGTCACATGCAGCATGCAGTCAGGCTGAGAGACGGTGCAGGGGAACCACTCACTTCTAGCCCTTGCTGCTCCAACCAAGAAGGAAGGAGGGTGAGGGGAATGGGAAATGGTGAGAAAGGCGAAAAAGATAAAGAAGAAAGGAAAGAAATCACACAAGTGCCTCGAGTTCAAAGTGATGATCATCCCCTGAGAAAAAAATAATTTATTAAGGGAAGAAAGACTTTTCTTTTTCTTTTTATCATTAGTGGAGACTTTAAAGCATGACTGTGACTTTTATTGAACAAGTGGACACTGTGGCTACAGGTGGTAATTGCAAGATAATGGCATACTGACTCTTTAAAGTCATCATCATTAGGCAAGCAAAGTGAGGGGACCGGATGTCAGATAAACAGCAACATTTATACTTACCTACCTCGCGATCGATTACAATTAAAACTAATGATGCATCTCGAGTCTCCCACTTAAATGTTTGAACTCGCTATACTAACTAAATAAAAGATGGACCATAGACTGTGCTGTAACTCATAACAAAGCCCTAGGTAAAGCCTCAGGTGAGACACGCAGTGGTTTCACTTTAGAGGCTGTTTTCTTATATACACTCCCTGGTCTACATGGTCTAAATATTTCAAAAACCCTACTGGGAAAATCCCAATAAATGAGCAATTTCTTGCTGATATCCCATGTCAGTGGAAAGCTGCTTTAGGCTGAGGCTAAGGGAAGGATGAGGGCATCGCTGACTTACAGCTTGTCAAACCTTGAAGCAGATGAGTTACAGCAACAGAAGACCACACCAGGTATCTCTTTTGTTAACTAAAAATAGGAAAGTGAGGCTACAATTCACACTGGCTCACCAAAATTGGACAAGACTGGAAAAGTGTTGTCTGATGAGTCCTGATTTCTGCTGCAACGTTCAGATGGTAGGGTTGGAATTTAGAGTAAATAACATGAAGGTATGGATCCATCCTGTCATGAATCAGCAGGTCAAGCTGGTATTGGTGGTTTAATGGTGTGGGGATATTTTCTTGGCACATTTTAGCCCCTTTTATGAATTACTCCTATTACACATGGAGTATTAATTATATGCCAAAGCCTACTTGAGCATTGTTCCTGACCACATCCATCCATTAAAGGTCAGAGTATGTCACAAAACTCAAATGATCTCAAACTGGTTGGCTGTACTTAAATGACCTTTGCTGTCACCAAATCACAATCCAATAGAGTAAATTGGGATTGCAGTGGAACAGGATTTTCATTATGAACGTGCAGTTGAGAAACCTGCTGCAACTGCGTGACGCTATGATGTCAATATGGACCAAATTCTCTGAGGAATGGTCCCAGCATCATTTTGAATCTGTGCCCCAAAGAATTGAAGCAGCTCTGAATCAAAAGGGAACTAGCAAGTTGTACCTAATGAAGTGCCCTGTGAGTGTATCTTTGACAAGAATGACTTCATGCAGTGCACTGTAAGTAAAGAAATGGTGAAAATATGAAATATTTAAATAGCTGCGTGTATGTTTGCGATAGTTTCCAGCCAGCAGAATATCGTCAGCATCCAAGGGCAATGTCCACACTAGCTATTTAGCTATTTTAGCTAGATTAGCTATTTTAGTTTAGCTGTCTAGATTAGCAATCTTAGCCTAGCCATGCAGATTTTCTTTCCTTTTTAAATCAACCACTGATGTTAATGTGACATGCATGTGGCATAGTTTGGTGCTGGTGCGTATTAAAGCGCCATCTTCAGTATAAATTTTTTTTTAGATAAGTGGTGACTGGCATAACGTGTTTTAAATGTAAATGCAAAATCCAACATTTCTGGTAAGTGTATAACTTGCCTTACTTGACTTGGGCCTGTCAAAAACAGTGTACTACATGGTTGTGGACAAAATGAAGTATCTGAACAGACCAGCTTATTCAAAAAATTGTACAGTCTTGCTTTAACTTCCCTTGAGTTCTGACGCCACCCTACAGTTCTTAGAAATGACTTAAATTGCTTCTACTATAGGCACCATGATTTTTTAACTCTTAAGTACCTAAGATAAATGTTCCTGTTAGAAGTTCTAGTCAGCTTTAGGGGGAGTTTTCTCACTTTGTGCATGTTCAATCAACTGTACTTGTTATGAAGTTATGTATACAGTAGACGGGATGCACACAAGGCTGACCTCAGCCTGTAGAGTCTCTAGTCGTGTCATGTGCTGGCGTGTGGACACACTCTTCTCCCTGAAGTCATCCCGTAATGAATGGACCTGAGTGGACAGCTGCCTCTCCACCTCTGCAGCCTGGACAAAGACAGAAAGGGAAGGACAGAAACTGAGCTTAAAAGAGGCCTGCTTTTAGTTTGAAAGAATACAATTTAGCACTGTAAAATGTTGCTCATGTAAGCGTTGTTCGTGATAATACTGGCATTAAAAATCAATGTTAACGTGTTGCAGAACTTGATAACTTAAATTAGAATACTGGCACTGTAACTCTTTTGTCTTTTCTCCCCCATGGTGACTCATTGGAGGCTAACACATGCAGACACTCAAACACATTGCTGTTCAGATTGCACTCACACTGTGTTAGTGACACTGACGTGCTGTAAATCAGCCCTCCCCAGTCTGTTTTGGTAAATGGTGCATTTAATAGCTGGTTCTCTAAAAGCACAAATTCACCCACAAGTCATGGCCCTTGCTAAAAGCCTCAAACAACAGAAATGATCTGCTCGCTATTTGTGCAATCCAGTGAAGCAGCAGCAGCAGCCTTAGTGCATCACTAGAGCTTATTGGACAGGTGGGATCAGACCACACAGAGCCAGGCTGTGCATCATTAGCATAAAGCTGCACTCGGGAAGCTACATTTTGCATTATCATCACTGCCATGGCAACAGCAAAATCCTAAAAAGCATACTTTATCTCTCTCAGGAGATACTGAAAATTGAGTAAATGGACTAACAAAAAAAAAACTAGAAGCAGGAAGTCAGTTTATATTTCCTTATTTTTGTTGTCTTTTAATCACCGAGTGTTGAATGAAAGTGAGGATGACTTATTGCATCGATATCAATAAAAGCCTCTAGATGGCACTACACGCTGCTGCAGCTTTTTGAGGTGCTCACAGAGAGATGAAAGGGCTCAACAGCTGGGCTGTACATGCATCAGGCCATTTTAGTTCACTTCTGTTTGTAAAGCAGCACTGTTTGTGGTGTCAGTGTTCTTTGGGAAGTCTCTAAGGACAGGCTGCCATTATGACTATTTCTGGGGCTCCACTCTGAACAACACCTAACAACACAGTGTAAGCACCATGACTACTCATGTTTCTACTGCTTACTTGCAAAGGCCTATTTACCTTTAAATAAATCAGTTTATCATCCACTTCAATCCATCATGAATTCCAAAAGCACACAGCGCTAAAAAAAAATCCTGATTTACAGAACTTAGCGCCTCATGGACAATCAAATCCTGCCCTGCATGCATATGACCTGGATTAAATAATGAAAACGGGGGTTGCTATATGTTATTCTTTTAGAACAAGTCAATAATGTTTACTTCAGAATGGCAAAAAGTAAAAATAAGTTGAAAAGTGAAAGTTAAGCTTTCCTTCAGAAAACATTGCGGTATTGATGGTCTAGAATAATCTCTGGATCCAGATAAGTTTGTGATATATTTGCAAACATGATTCAGGTCCCAACTAACTCTAAAAGTTTAATCACTTCTAAGCTGAACAAGCACAATCTCTTAACTTTTTGAGTAATCCTACCAACAAGTAGATAAACTGAACTACTTGGCAGAGCAGTGATGACTAAGTGATGGCTAAGCAATAACTTTAGTTTTTATAGGTCTAATTATTCATGTGTCAGCTTTGCACCTGGTACTTAAACACAGAATTGAAAACAAGCATGCTTTGTGTGCCATGCTGTAATAAAGGAGCCGAATGAGCTTTTATGAATCGAAAAAATATGGTGTGGAAAACCTTCTTTTTACTTTTTACAAGAACCAACGGTGGATGTATATAACTTGGGAAAGCAGAGGGATAAAAAACTCCAAGTTATATCCCAAACACCAAAGATTCATGGATGTTTTGTCGACTAAATGTGATTTCCATGGAGTTTTTCACCCTCGTAACACTTGTTTCTCTTTCCTGAACTGAGTGGTTTCATTCATATTTCAGGGCTGCTCAGGTGTGTGTGTGTTTCCTTATGTGTGATACCTCAAATCTACACGTTCTTTCAACTAGAGAATTTTTTGTCATAGTTTGTCATTAATTAGACTGTAATAATTGTCCTTTTAACATTTTGTTCAACAAGTGTTTGTTGGTTGGGTAGTCAATGTAGTTGACTCTTTGTAAACCTGTTGACAAACTACAGTCATGTTTTCTGAAATAACACAAAAGGACACCTTTTTCAAACAATGTAAATGCAGGTATGGGATATGTCATTCCAAAAAACTTGCTGGGAAAAAGCAAAACATACAAATACTTGACAGTCTGATCTGATTAGTTCAGTCAAAAAGCCCAGATGTACTTATCTGGATGAACACTACATAGTGCCGTTGCCTTTGAGTGGAAAACAGGGGCAGGTAGCAGGAGCCAGTGTGACAAGCAGGCCAATGTGACATCTGACCCACTGGCCCAACAAGCTGACAGATTGAAATCGTTTTGGGCAAACCGCAGAATCGACCGTGAAGTTCCAAACAGTCACTTAATCTGTGCATAAACTCCTCAGATTCCAGATCAAGTATTATCAACATGACAGGACAAACTGGGGGGAAAAGAAATCAGACTGCTGCGACTGAATCCAGGGCACCAAAGTAGGGCTGAACAGAGAGACGTGTTACTGTAAAGCCTCTTTACTCTGGACATCACTTCCGGTAAATACGTGACATTCGCTTTTCCAAAGGTGGCAGGAGGAAGAGGAGGAGAGTCACTGCTGCTGATTCTGTTTGGGGCTTTCTGTGCGGGACCCGATTCAGGTGCATCAAGGGTCTTGGGTGACATAAGCTGGCATCAAACTATCTGTATCCTTGTACCATTCTGTAGAGCACATTCCCATGGTAACAACACAGAGGGTTTCAATTTGCATGTCACTCTGGTTGTCATAGCAACCGCAGAGAAGTGGGATTGGCGGAGCTGCGACTTGGGGTCTCGGTACTTGTGGTATTTTCCGCATTCTCTTTCTCAGAGCGCCGTTCCTTGCATGGAAGGAGGAACCCTCCGTCTTAAACAGTTGCATAACAAATCCCACGTGACAATACGTGAGTGCGACAGCAGATCTTATAGGTGCTCCAGCAACTGCTCCATATGGTGTCAGCAAACGGATGGACAGATGAGCAGCACTGGCTGGAGTTTATAAATGTAAGGTTTGAACTAACCTGACAGGTAAATTTAAGCAAGTGATGAGGAAAAAAATTGCACTGACTCCTCCTGTACAGCCTCAAATGAATCAAACACAACATTCATGGGTGAGTCCATGTTTCATAAGTAAACTCTGAACGTTGAGGGAAGTAGAAGTGACCCCAAACATAAAGCGTGACACTTTTTTTTGGCAGAGTCAGGGCACCCTCTGCTTTCTCCCAGCCTGTGTGGTAATGTAATTACAGAAAGGTCCCTTTTCCTGCTTGTTCGCTCTGATCAGATTAAGCTCGATGAGATTGGCTGCCCTGACACTCCAGACCCACGGAAACAAGCACACACCTCCTGAATCAATGACAGCCTATTTTCTCTGAGTGCACTGAAATAACATATAGCATTAATAGTCAGATCTGGACTCATTCAAAACACATACACACAAATATAGTGCCCAGACAGAAGAAAACCATGAAGGAGGGGACTATTTTTATGATCTTCTTTGCTCAAATACCAGCGTTACCTGCTGCTGTTATTAATTAAGTAGAGTATGGATTGAAGTTGTTTTGGTTCCTGACTTAATGCATATAGCAAGGCTATTAGCTTGGATTATAGCTAATCCCTTCAGGACCGTATCTTACCCCATGACTTACATCACTTCCTATGAAGTGCCCTGGCTTGTCAAGGTCATCTCACTGGAGCCAAATGAAAAGAGCCTGTTAAGAGCTGATCCCTGTGTTGTTAAAAGAGCATAACACTGTTTTCTTGTATTTGCCTGTAGGTTTTACTTCCTCTGAAAAGCTGGCCATTTTACATAAACAGACTTTTTAATGGGCAAATGTATAAATAAAAGCATAAATCATGAAATATTTAGCATTTAAAAAAAAATAACTCTAAAAAAGCTGAGATCAATTCACAAATTGACCTTAATGTGATTCACCAGAGAAATAAAAGCTAAAATAAACCTGCAAATATAATTAATGCTAATGATTTCTCTATTACTTTTTTTGTTGCTTCTACATTTTGTAAATCCATATATTTATGCTTTATTGGCAAACAGGTCTGATTTTGATCTCTGTGATTAAATTAGAGACAAGGCTGGATTTTCCGTGGCGTTGTGTCTGGTCCACTTGTTTGTGCAGTGATGTATAACACTTTTGCAAGAAAAGGTGCAAGGCTATGTAAAATGTAAACAAGAATGGCCAGTTCAAATATAGCTTATCAAATATAGAAACTCAGACATTTTGATAACACAACGCATTTAGTGCATTGACGACTAGGAAAATATTATATCTTGGATTTTTATTTGTTTGTTTTTTGTTTGTTTGTTTGTTTGTTTGTTTGTTTGTTTGTTTGTTCGGGAGGGGGGGGTATTTGGTGAGATCTCACTGTTTTGGGTGGAGGCTTTGGGAATACTATGACCTGACTATCTACTGATGGTACTGGAAATTTCAGCTCTATGATAAGTCACAAGGACAGTTTGCAGCTTACTGATAGTCAAGAGACATACTGTGCTTCCTTATAAGAAGTATGTACTGAACCTGTGTGTGTTATTAGACCTTTAGAACTGGATGACCAGCCCTGCTGTAACATGTAACTTTCTCTTTGACATTAAGTGACCACAATACTGCACAGTATATTTCTGAGGAAAAACTCTGTCTCATCATAACAAATAGTGCAATAAGTAAAGTAACAGCTCACAAATGCAATTTAAAGCACTACAAAAAACCAAAAACACGCAGGCCCATTTAGGCCTATTAAGGAACTGTCTTGCTTGTCACCAGCACAGTGATCAAATCCCACCATCAATTCCAGTAGAAGAGTCCATTAGTTACTGTGATCGATGTCACGGGTGGCTTGCATGTTTGCAAAGACACCATAAGTGCTGTTTATTATACACAGGGTTTAGAGAGACATCTGCCATCCACACATTAACCATTGTGCACATCATCCAATCACATGGCTCCACAATGAAAACTAAACAAAAATAATAGTTTGTGAGCTGTGCCCGCCCACCTGCACGCTAGACTTTTGCATTTGTTTCCAAAATCCAACTTTTCAGTTTTCCAACTGTACCTTAGTAAAACAAGTGATGCAACACAGTGAAATGTGTCACTGTCCCAACTATTTTCAACGTTATGTCAGAATGAAGTGAAAAATTTTGAAATATAATCTAACTTCTCAGTTGCAACATCTGGCATGTCTTCAATTAAAAATGAATGATGATTGCACAGCATCCCAACTTTTTTTTTTTTTTTTTAGAAATCAGCAACGTGATTGAAAACAATTAGGAGACGTGCTTCATTGTGATTTTTAGGAGGCATGGCTTACGCAACAGTGACAAGCTAGTTATCACTTAGCCAACTTATTTAACAGGGTTAATAGGACAACATATAGATCTACTTTTATTATGAATCTGTTTCACTAGAAAATTTAACCATTACAAGAAACAGGTCAGATGAAAATGAAAGGCCTTCTGTGGCTTTACTACTGCACAGTTTCCTCAGGGTAGCCTTACATTCCCTCCATTCATCCAGACATGTAAACAGCTAATATTACTTAGTCACAGGCCATTGCTTAGTAATGAGCCCAGACAGAAAGAGAAAGAAAAAGAAGAAAGACGCAAAGAAGAAAGAATAAAGTGAGATGGTGGGAGCACTGTGGCTGACCTCATTATTTTTACTAACCAGTAGGTCTTCCTCTGTCTGCCCAGCACCCTGAATCATGAGATCTGGATCGATGCAGTCAATTTGTTCTCGTGAATTTCCCTGAGACCACAAGATCTGCTGTCCTCCTCAAAACATAACACAGACCACTTCTGGGAATATCTTCAAAGTTTCCCATGCCAGGATTTCAGTGAAATTAAATCCAGTTTAATTATTCTAAGTGCCTACTTTTGCTGCAATCCACAGTAACTGACTTGTCCAGCACCGCCCTTTGATTGCAATGCGATCGTGGTGTTGGAGCAAAACAGCTCAGGAAGCCGATTTAACCTGATGAAGATGAGGGGGAAAACTGTGGGTTAAAAATCAACTGCACTGGGCCTTTCCCATGTGCCTGGGAGCAGATCATATCTTCTCCCAGGAGGGGAAACAAGCACAATCCTGAGCGTCATCAAAGGCAGTAGTGAAGGCATTATCGAAGCACCTGTACAGGCCTGTCAGTTGTTCTGTACAGGGGCCTTGGGGCACCTTTAATTGTAGCTTCAGCACCCACTGTAAATCTACATGACACCAGTCAGTACAATGATGCCTCTGTTTACAGCCTTCATTTTGTAACACTAGCCTGACAGGTGCTGTATGTTTCTCTCACGTGCGAGACGAGCAGGATCAGGGGCGTCAGAGTAAAAAAAAAAAATCATAAAATTCTGTCTGAAATAAATATAAAACCATACCACTTGACAGATTTCCAGCCTCCACAAACATGAACTCTAACACATAGCTGGCCTGTAAGAAGTGATGGCAGCGACACTGATTCAACAGCGAGGTACTGGATCTTAGGAAATGCAGCGTATGAAACGAATGATGCTTCACAGGTCCTTTGTTTAAAGGTCACTTTTAAAAAGCAAAGAAGTTATAAAGGAGACAGAAAGTGGACCAAACCACTGTTAGGCATATGAGGGGGAGTCGATTTTTTCAACATGTAGAATATATAGTTGTTCATCGGCTATAATTAGCACAAAAGGACTTCAGGGCATATTGTTACATTGCTAAATATCATACTTAAGATAATGCATTAAGGTAGACGACACAAAGAAAGGGGGATCTGGCCTCCACCGTCCCCCCATGATCTCCACCAACGGTTACACTGATATGACAATTCAATTCTGGGAGGGGGCAATCAAATTTCATGTGCAAAGGAACAGGGCACACCACAAGCCACCAAATCTAGCCACAAACACAAGCAGCATTCTGGTCTGTGAAAGCACAGCATTCCTATGACATCAGTTATTAAATACGATGACCTTTAACCACCAAGCAGAACATAAATAATATTAAACCGTTGTTTATTAAGTGGCGGTGCAATTATCACAGAGGTGAACAGTGTGAATAAAAGGACACTCTAATAGAGCAATTAAGTGTGCACTCGGTCTGAATAGAGGCTGCTTGTTTTGATGTTGATTGAACAGATTGAGGTGTTGTACTGAGCTCTTTAGGAAGGCTTAATCAGCTCTGGCTACAAACATTAGCATTCTCACTTCTGTCAGTCTCCACCTGCTGTCAGACTCAGTTTACCCTAATGTGTTTCCAGTATATCCAACAAGGATAGAGCCTGAAGCTTTCATGGTGACCCCGATCGCTGCTATATTATACATCTGCGTGCTCATCTACTGTAATGTGTCTGTCAGGAGATCTGCTATGAGACCTTTTCTACTGTGCCAGTCATAATAACTGCACTCAAATTACCTGTCAATATGCAGAGTGCTATTGCATAAGTGTGCAGTCCAATCGTTCTAAATTATTCCGCTTAAGACCTGGAAGCTACACTTTTATATTGATGAGTTAGCATAATTCAGGTGAAGTCAGAGAGAGATGGGCTGAATAAAGATAGATCCACCCTGAGGGGTGATGAATCCTCACTTGGCTGAGCACCTTATGTCATACCAGCCAGGCAAACTGAGTTGTGGCCTCACTGGCCCTGAAGCCAGGCCAGAGAGAAACACTTATTCAGATACACAGATGCACATACTGGTATTTCTGTGAGTCGTGTTTCTAGGTGGGGTGGAAGGGCATTTACAGCGGCTTTAAGACCATGTGATTTGATGAGTCAAAGCCCAGACTAAATCTTCCTTGAGGGTGGCCCAGGGAGCCTGAAGCAACACATTTGAAGCACAAACATGCACACAAGCACACAGGCTGAAGCATTCCTCACCCTACTGAGTTGCTCCAGCAGTCTGTGGTTCTGTTCTGAGAGCTCGCTGATGGCCTTGGTCTTGTCCCTGTCAGCTTCTTTCAGCTGGACTTGCTGTCGCTCCAGCTCGCCCTGCAGCTGCTGGACATCCGTCTCCAGCTCGGCCACCCGGCCTTCCCATTCCCCCTCCCGGCTTTCCAGACGCCGTCGCAGCTCATGCTTCTCTTGCTCCAGGTGCTGCATTATGTTGACAAGAAGAAGAGGTCATCATGTTTAAAACCCTTAACTTTAAACACAAGTACCAAAAAAGACTATTGGGGGTTTGACAATGACAAATACTGGTGGTTCTATGGACTGAGAAAGTAAATCTGTCTTGGGCAAACACATTAGAGTATTGGTGGTTAAAAAGCAAACAAAAAAAAGTTGAGACTGGAAACACCAGTTGAATCCACTGAACAGATATGACCCTAGCTATTGGAGTGACAGTTCAGATAATAAGATGCTTCTTTTTTCTGGACAGATGTGCATTGCACCACCAGCAGCTGCCAGCTGTTATGGTCCTAGGATCAAGCAATCACAAAAAAGAGGTATCACATAGACTCAAAACAAAACAACATCAAGCACTGCCAAAAAAAATGAAACAACATCAATAATAAGGAGATGTTAGGGCTCAGCTTCTCTGAGGATAAATATGGATCAAAGGGATGAACAGATGTACAGCAGATACACTAGGCCAGGATTAGTCCCTGTGTTTTTTCATGTGATTTGTTTTTTCTCGGCCCATGTGCCTGGTTGTTCGAAACATTTGGAAAACAACAAGAACAAAAGATCAGCTGTGAAGCCTTCGTTGTAAACATGATGAGTTTATAGTGAATGCTGTGCTGGTCACTCTAGCCATAGACTGGACTGAGCAGCATGCCTATCTACACTGTATACTATAACTAGGCTTGGAGCACATAACTTGCAAGTCTTCAGGCAGCATTTGTTGCTGAGTTTGTTTCCAAACAAGGCCTAAACTTGACACAAACCAAAACGATACTTGAATTAAAACTTGTCAGGCGTACTTTCTTTAGATTACCTCCAATTTCTCGTTGAGATCTTTGTGCATTTTCTCATATTGCTTGGTCAAGTCTTGGTTTCTCTCCAGCAACGCTTTGCCGAGTTTAGCAGCTAAAACCAAGTCTTTTTCCTTTTGGCGAAAGAGCGACAGCAAGTCTGCGTTATGCCCCACCGCAGGCGTGTCTGGGTCTGACAGCTGCTCCTCACCTCCCCGCTCCCCGGTAAGCATGGCCAGTTCCTCCTCCAAGGCCATCCCGAGGCCTCCGGAACCGGCGTGCCGCAGCGGATGACCCTGAAAGCCGCCGGGCTCCTGAGCGGTGGGGCTACCCCGGGACTCCATGCAGTCGCTGTCCAGCTCCAGTGGTGCTGAAACCACGGCAGACGTCTGCAGGTCTAGGCAGAACGCGGACATCGCCGCCCGGCGGAGGAGAGGCCAACAGATTACAGCCGACTGATCTCACACCGGATAAACCCACCCTGCTCCGACTGTATTGGGCTGACCGGGCCGGCTTCTAATCAACAATTCATCCATTATCGTCGCTCTTCGGATCCCGTGGTGTTTAAAAAGTGCTGCCTTCCCAATTTCCTCACGTCCCCCTCTCCTCGTTAACCTACCAGCCGCAACGGTGGCTCTGATTGAATCCCAGCAAACACCGCCTCCTCTGCAGCTCACTGACTGCTTGTTTATGATTGCTCACAACAAAATATTTTTATCCCGGTATGAACCGCCTCAGTGAATTCTTCGCAGCCGTCGGTCGGTCAGGGTCCATCCCGTCTCGGGGTCCTGGATCCCCCATAATGATCGGCCTCCACACCGGAGGAACTTAGCAGCCAAACATGATAAGCGCGATCACGATGCCTCTCAACCTCCTTCCTTTCCTAATGCGCGTTCCCGCCACGGCCGTGACGCCAGCTGAAACCTGTTACAAACGAGCAGCCGATTGGGTGAAAATGATAGCGCCATATTTTGGTGCTTCACACACACATCTGTGACATCCAGTAAATGAACACGTGAAGGGATAAAATGAAAACACTGTGCTGCCTTCAGTAGTGCAGGAGCCTAAAACCTACACACATAAGCGGGCACTTAAAAAAAAAAAAAAAAATACAACTTTTTTTTTTGCATTGATTAATTTAAACTTAAGCTTTAACTATTTTTAGAAAAAGAATCTTTCAACTTGAGCGCTTGGTCCAAATAAATAGGCTGGTAAACATGGATTTATGTAAATGAACAAAAGGTAAATAAAAACAAAGAAAAGGTTAAAAAAAACTACAACCACGACAGGGCCTAAAAAACCTAGAGTTTAAATAAACATCAGTTATTTATTATAGGCCCTAGTGTTAATATATAGCTCTTTTTCCTGATAACATAAAAGTAAGGTTTTACATTTATGTGTATTACGTGTGATTACCTTTTGTATAATAACTTATACGTTACCGTTTGTACTACTCTGGTCAGTCTGTTGTATTACTCTGTTTATATCACTGTGGGCACTTGTTTACCCTACCTGCACAGCTCTGTCAGTACATTGCGGTGCTAATATGGCACAAGGCACTTTAACTTTCCACTCGCACAATGTACATTTTCAGACTTTTAATTTTAGAAATCCAGATTTTTTATTTAATTTACTTAAAGTATATAATTCACTACTTACTATATATAATATCCCCTTTATGCACAGTCGAGGAGCGTTTCAGGACACATTTAATTTCACTGCGCGTTGTACTCGTATAACTATGCATGTGACAAAGAATTTTGACTATTACCTACATAAACCGATCTTGCTACAGTTTGTGGGTATGTTTGACTACAGGTGTAGCTGGATTACAGTGTCAGAGGATATTCAGGGGTATTTCTGGCAAAACTAGTCTGCAATACGACGTTATCACGATATTTAATGACGCGCACATTTACAGTCTAGGTTCAAAATGTAATACCAAAGCAAAGTGACCAGTAAGGTTATCATATTACGTTTCGTTTATTTGAAAAAATTTAATTATTTACACCATAAGATACATATGATACATTTTGGGGAATGAGTAAGTTTATAACTTGTTTTTCGTTCTTTGAAAAATACACGCAGCCTCTCAGATGTTTCTAGAGAAGCTAATTAGCATAATGAGCTAACAGCTGTCTGTGAAATGAAATGTCTGTACACAGTGTATCAAGATATAGCTAATTTAATTGTTGTCAAATTTACACAAATTTAGCATTAGGCTATATTAATTAGTAGTTATAAATAGGTGCTGCGACCTCCGTCCACCCAGCAGTTTGATGTCTTCCAAAAGCGCCCACTAAATATAAACTAACACAAATCATAAGGAAGAAAATGGAGAAATACATGATGGGAAACTGCTTATTAACTGCTTTAAGAGATAAATTCAGGGTAAGTTGATAAATAAAGGATTAAGCGCACAGGGATTAGGTTTAGGGTCATGTGTTTACAAGTTAAAGGTTTTTAATGGACTCGCTAAGTCCTTCACAGATACTGTAATATGTGTGTATGTAGTAATGAGGGGGATGGGGTTAAAGATGGGGTTGGGGTCCTACAAACAAAGGCTCTACTGGGAGCACAAAAGAAGTGGGTCACGGCCTGCTGGCCCACCATGGCCCAACTTTGTGGATGGGGGTGCCACCATAGCTCAGTGGATAAACTCTGCTTTGATAAACCTAAGCTTAATGAATTTATCCGTATTAATATTATATTATATTGTTTGCAAATATAGGGAAAAATATTAACATCTGTTCTATGGATAAATAGTTGTACAGTTGCCTAAAGTCTCTTTATATTGTAAGGTAAACACTCTACAATAATAGAGAGAAAATACCAACAATTACACGACCACCTATGAGCAAGCACTTTGGCGACAGTGAGAAGGAAAAACGTACTTTTAATAGGAAGAAACGTCTGGCAGAGCCAGGCTCAGGGAGTGGCATCTGCCATTGGGAAAGAGGTTAGAGAGACAGGACAAAAGACACACTGTGGAAGAAAGCCTAACTAAGGTCGGGCAGAAGGATTTTAAATTATTCTTTGTTAGTATAAGTTTATTAATTTTCCTTTTATTTTTTGATAATCATTTTTAAGGTTTAAGTAAATGCAAACCCCCTGGCTCAAAAACAAGGTTTGAAACCTTTTCCAGTTTTTAATAGAGGGTAAAAATTTCTTCAGAGGATACCAACGTTTTTATATGCAAGAAAAATCATGAAAAATACATCTTTTTTCTTTTTCTTCTACTTCTTTTTTTGACTAATAAGGGATTAATCAACTGCTTAAAGCCTATTATTAGGGCTGATGAGCAAAGGGACACAAATCAGACCAACCCCGGTGGTTCTTTATTATAGACTGTGGCTCCCTCTGTGGAAAAGATGATGATATTACATTCACCTTCCCCAAGTGATGAATAAGAGATGATCATCCTACTTTCACTACTTGCAGCTCTCTTCCTGCAGATCTGAAAAGTATTTTAGGATTGTGATGTGTTATAAATATTTATGCTATAAAACTGTATCTGAGCTCTTTCTGAATCATTGCCAATCCCTTTGTGTACAAAATGTTTTGAAACAAGTGAAGGTTATTATAGAGATTCATGACCAAAATATGTAAATTGTTGACATATTCTGTGAAGCTTCAGTATTTAGAAGCAGTCGGAACGACCAACAAAAGAAGACGAAGAGCTTTCTGCCTGTGCTGGATTGTGAGTGACAATTCTCCATCCCCTTTTCACGTCAGTTGCCTAATTAACTGATTGAGTAATCAATTTTAAAATCCTCTAAAGAGCAAAATTAGCTCCCTTAATAGTGACAGTTTGGAGTGAATATGAGCAGAGTCTTTTAGTACTTTGTGTTCTGTGCTTATGTAACACCAACCCTTAGTCATACAGGCCTGACTTTGCCTTTTTTTTTTCAACTGATGCAAGGTTTGGCTTCCTGTTATGTAACAGAACCAGGCTCTTCAAACCTCTAGATTACTGTATTTCTCCGTGATAGCCCTCACCCTATACCAGCATAGCAGAACATACAGAATGCAGAAATGATGCTATATAAAATATTTTGCCAGTGGGTGGCAGTGTTTTTGCACTGCTCCTTCTGGTCAATGACTTGGAAAGCTTGTAACACCTGCAGAAGAGGTACTGCTCTTTCTGGGAATTTCAGTTTTTCCCTGTTGATAGTTTCTGCCATTCGTATGCTCAATAATATTTCCTAATGTTTACAGGAACAAAATAACCCCTAAATTCAAGAATCCTGTGCTTGCTCGCTTTAAAACAATTTGACACCAATCATCAGTCAATACAATATGGATGGTGGTGCATCCATATCACTTAATGCATGAGCAGTGGTGCACATTACAGTGAAATACAAGTGAAAACAGCCTTGGAAAAGGCCTGTTATTTTCCATCTTCACTTCAGAATTAAGCTGTGGTCTTAGACACATACAATACCTTGTTGCTAGGTAACATCAGTATGATGCCTGTGCTCAGCCCAGTACTCAAGATCACTTTGAAAATGCACCCTTATTTCACACTAATGCCAGTAAATTATGCTAACTAAAATATTCCATGAACAGTTTTGTCAGTAAATTGACTTCATTGTGACTTTAATGTTAATTGTAATCAGACTAACTTGTAATGACAGGTCAAATTTTACCATTCTATTCAATGTAGATCCACACTTGTATATATATTAGCTATGAAGGTTGGGAAAAGTACCAAGTGGAAACTTTACATACCTTTAATAACATGCTGGATTGTGCAGTGGCGTAAGCTAGAAGTAGCTCTATTTATAAATCATCACACATTTTTTCCTTCAGATATTTAAGGATCAACAAAACAAACATTATGTAATACTCTACTCCACAGATTTTGGTTTTCAGGTTTCCATAGCAGGTGTGTGTGCGCTGTTTCTGAGTGTCATCCCAAGGTCTGTATGCTGAACTCTATAATTAAGGGCTCTTCCTGTATGTGTGCTTTTGCAAACACAGGCTGTTTCACAGTAACTGAAACAATGTAAAAGTGTTGTTAATGCACCAGATTCAAGGAGCAAAGAGGCAAAACTGGTCCGTTACCTACAGCAAGGAGGATGTGCAGAGTTGGAGATGAGAAAGTGGAGGTGTGAGCTGATTCAAGGCCAACATATGTATGCAGGCCTTAAGAAAGAAAAAAGATGGCTTTTGTTACACAACTAAGTCAGTGATTTCATAACCTTTTTTTAAGTATGAAAGACACGGAGATCTAATTAGCAGCCATAACAAAGCATAAGTGAGTACTTCCCATGCTCTCTGTCTGCCACTGATTACTGTCACACGCACTAAATGTACAGTACTGTATTTTCACCTTGATAGCATTTTGTCCCTTCTGTTGCGTTGATGTAGTACTGCTTGCCAGGTTAGGTTCTGCCATCTGTTACAGAGTGTGTAATCTGTCACTGTGTGCGTGTAGTTTGCAAGTCAGTGCCACGGTGATGTGTCACTTAGATTGCCAGACACCAGGGACCTTGTTAAGTTGTGACATGACATGTACCATTATTCTGTTAGCCCATGTGCAATAATACTTTCATGTATATTGCACCTGGTTTCAGTACTTTAAGTGTACTTTGTTACAGAGCTATTAGACACCATTATGGTTTACTGCTTCTATTGGGCCTTACTGGGTTTAAGCTAAAAGAGGGAAAATATATGTGAAAATGCAACATGTGGCTGACTCAGCTGTTCACAGCTCCTGCCTTTATGTGGGAAAAGTCTTTCACAGTCCATGCAAATGGGCTGATTAATTACTTTGCTGATTTAAAGTAATTTAAAAAAGATTACTATTGTAGGTTACAAACCATATTTGGCCGACAACCTTGGAGTACTTGAGTCTTTTTCCGTCAACTTGAAAATGAAAACAGATATTTGCTGTAACAGCACTCTTGTCCTGTCAGTTATTAGACTGCAGCTCTGCTCCTCAATTAGAAGCTGTTTAATAATGGTCACTGCATTTAGAAACTAATGAGGTGCCCAGTTTAAGAAGTCTTAAGCAAAATAAATGATGTACAGTACGTGGATCAGGCTGCTGACATTAGTGTGATTAGTTCTGGCTGCTACAGAATAGAGAGGAAGACAGAATTTGGGGAACGGTAAGGGTGAACAGATGACAAATAAGTGAGAGAGAGATAGCTTCCTCTCACACTATGGTATGTGATCTGGTCTGCTGCATTACTCTACAATGCATTTTCTATGTAGTCCTCCACTCCCTCCCTCTCTCCACTCTCTGTAAGCAGTAATCTCTGGTCGCTCTCACTGCCTCGCAGCTTTCTGCCCTGCCACAGCGCATCTCTCTCTCTCTCTCTCTCTCTCTCTCATTCTATCTCTCTCTCTCACTCTCTCTCCTTTCGGCTCTACTTTCTCCCCAGTGAGGATGACAACCCCGAATTTGATGAACCAGCGAAGCTCTCATTCCGGCTGGTGGCTTCTGAGGGAGACCCCACATGAATGGGCTTACTGGACGAGGAGGTGCCGCGTCTAAGGAGCTTCGTAGGAAACCTGTCAGCTGTAGCAGTCGCTGAGTGAGTGTTATACTATGTTACTTAGGGTTTCTGTCAAGAATAAAGAATGAGTGAGGGTGATGACTGGATTGGGGAAAGAATGAAACCAGGATTTTATTGCTTTTCAGGTGTGACAGTGCATTATTTCCCCTTTAAGCATGCTGGAACCATTAGTTGACTGATTGATTGTCTGACACTACAGCTGAGGATTTATAGACTTATGAGATAACTAAGGCAGCGTTGAGCTTACGCAGCAGCTGTATCCCGTCTGTCAGGGCTGAGCACTGTTCTTGGTCACGACACTGAAATGCTGTGCCTTTGTTTGCCCATCTCTCTTCATCGCTGTGCTTACTGTAGCATACACTCATACAGATGGCTATCACTCCCTAGGGTTGTGTTCAAACTCACCATTGTTTGTAAATGGTCAGATTACGATCACATCAGGCTTTTCCAAACATCTATCTATACTAAGAGTGGGGAAGTTTTGAAACAAAGTTGACATGACTATTTATCATGTAAGGATTTTTCAGGTGATCTTAGCTCACTTTAACAATCCACTTGGCTGTAATAGTTATATGTGGAAAAAGGTCTGAAATAACAAAGTCTGATAAAGTCAGAAAAAGTGTAACAAGATGAAGGCTGTGGTTGGCGGAAGGCATCTCTATGGTAACAGCAGGTTATGCCAAGGTTAGAAGAGAGGTGAAGGAAGCTTGGGGCTTCTTTCTGGCGCACATTTAGGTGGATTGCAAATTACGTTACTGACGGGACTTAAGAGGATCAGCAAAACCGAATATTAATGAGGAAATTGTGAAAGAAAACAGAGGAAATTTACATACAATAAACTGTGTAAAAGTATTAAACACAACTCAAACCAGGGAGGGGGGATTTCTAAACTTCATCTATAGTATTCTGACTATATTTAATTTAAAACAGTTCATCAGGAGGGTTGGTTTGTTGGAGTTTCATCTCTAGTTTCCTGTTTGCGGAGGCAGGCCAGTCTGATGGTAGAGGGCAAAGAAAGAATAGAAGACACCGAGAAACTCTCGGCAGTAAAGATCTTCCAATGTTAATGCGAGCAGCGACGAGAGAGAGTTCGCTGCACCACATCCTCAAGTGTCATTTCCCCAAAAGGCTCCTTTAGAAGCCCACACTGATCCTCTTTGTCATTTGGATTTGAAGTATAACGATGAGCTAGATTTGTGAAGTGGTTTTCCAAATGCTCGGCATAAATTGTGACATTCATTCAATTTGATCGCCGAAAATGGCTGTCTCTGGAGCTCCAGAGCATTCAGTAGCTAGTCCGTAGCACTGATGGAGCTAGTTAAAAGTAAAAGTGTTTTTGGTGCCACGTCGTGAATGTAGGACAGGTTTTAGGAAGGCTAACCAGTCAGTTAGTGATTAAAGTCTAACTGTGGTCTGCACATTTTAACATGGCAGCAGATCTGTCTACAACTGGCTGCTTGGTAACTGGAAGCATTGAAGTGCAGCTCTGAATACCCTTTTAACTGTTTCAGGGTGGAATTTTCCTATAAAGCTTATGTAACAACTGATATTTCTGGCCAGTGTTTATTTTGAATGTGCTAGTTCTTCATGCTGTAAGTATAAAAACCTCTAGTGTCACTTGAATTGCCTTAAAACCTCTATCTTATAGAAAATAGTATCTTATATCAATTTCTGATATTCCCATGCACTAGGCCTATGATGGACCTTCAAATTAATATTACTGTAGTCAAGCACTAAATAACATGGATAAGGCTATATTAGTAGTAGCCTTCAAAACTAAAATGCTAGCAGGAAACTGTGGAGCTAGAGAGCCTTGCACTGGGGTATTGTTAATTTGTCGTTGTCATGACAATCAGCATAAAATCTCACAGTATACATGGAAAAGATGCCCTGAAAGATCAACTTAGAGGGAAGTGGTTGAAAGAAAGACATTGAGCTTGTTCTTAGGGAGAATCTGTCCCACTACAAAGTTGCAACAGGTCTGTGATTCACCGCTGCCCATACAGTGGCCGTGGCCCTTGGTCACCTAGACTGAATGTGGAGCAACACCATGACTGGGATGCAACCTCTCTCCACTCTCCTCCTCTTCAACAACTCTGACTCACAGCCCAGCACGCATTATTCAGCCCACGAAAAAGAGCTCTTCGAATGAAGCCAGTGTTCTTCTCGGAGCTCTCATTTGTCTCATTTAAAGTTTTTCTGGAGTTGTTTTGATTGCACTAGCACGCCAAACTATGTTCAGGGTTTGAACACTGTTAAGTTTGAACAACACAAATCTAGAGATGTTCAGTGGATACAGATTGGCTAGCTCAGAGGTCAAACTGTCTTTCCTGTTGTTGCAATGAGGTTTTAAAAGTATAGTTATTAGTAATTGCTTTGTGGGAGCTAATTATTGCTGAGGAGGAGCCCAGCTGCACAGTCTGTTAGCTCAGCTGATTATGGGCAGTCAGCTAGCACTCGAATTTTAGAGGAAGACAGCCAGATCTGAATCCCATCTGGTGCCTCATGCTCGGATGGCACCCCTAACCACCAACTTTACAACTGGCTGGCTGCAGATGAAGTTCTCCACATTGTTAAGAAGTGTCAGCACATATAGATTCATTAGTGGCTTTGAGCCTCTTAGACCCACAAGCAGACATGAACCAAAGGCACATAAATCTTCTGTGCCCCTCTGAGTCAAAACAATTTCACAGGAGTGAAAATCTTTTGGGGATCACACTTGCAAAATTGTTTTTCTAACCGCACCGTCACCATTGAATACAAATGGGACTTTTTGACATCTCATATAAAGTATACAGAGGGAACATGCGCCTCTGACGTGATGTGCTTACAGGCTGAAAAATCATCAGGTGCATGAGGAAGCTAACCTCATGCATCATCACCCATTACAAGCCACCTGCTCCTGCATCATGTTGTGCCAGTGAAACTTGAACTCTAGGCTGATGCAGCTTGGGCACATGCTGCGTGGCCTGTTGTGATACCGGACAGAACACTCAAAAAAAAACCCTTGAAGCATGATGATTACAGAATGTCAGATTTCCGGAGGAAGTATTAGTAAGCACCAGCAGCGTCTTTAGAAGTTCACAGTGTGTGTTGTTCATCTGCATAGTGTGCACAGCTTAGTTTCCACTTAGAAATCCATGCAGTCTTCTGGTAAACATCCTGATTATGGAAAAAATAGCAAAATTTCACTAACAGAGGATTGTCAAGAAATGGAAGTGTTCCTGCTATGTTCATTTCTTTAGAGACATTACCAGCCATCTAAACCCTAAGCTTAAACATTATCTCTACATATTCTGACTTCATTATTTGAAATTTCGCTATCTTTAATATGACCATCCCCCACTGCAACAGCATTTATATGGCAGAAAATCAGAGGAACCAAACTAGATGCCCTTAAAACAAAATAATAAAGCATTTAAATAGTAAATTAAATCTCTTATGAACACAGTGCAGCGGCAGTAGAGCACATACAGTAGTTGAGCTTGAGCCGAGCTTGTTACTGTAGCGAGGAGTGGGAGGTGAGCCTGTGCTTTTAATAGACATCCTGCCTCTGCCACTCATTCTTGTGCATGCTACTTGATCACAAAAGCTGCCAAATATATCCAGTGGTGGTAAAAGAGGCTGTTGTTGTGAACACGAGCAGGCTATTTTTAGTCTCTGCCAGGAGAGAATATATGATCACGCATTTGATCAGCACAGTGGTTTGCTTACTAAATATCTAAGCTGTGAACAGCATCCTTTATCTTCTAGTCATCTGTGGTATCATGTTAATGGAGTAAGTGTTAATGTATAAAGTGTCGCTGCTCTGGAATGACTCTGTGCTATGTGAAATTCGCAAGTCTTCAGTGCTTGTTTGATAAATGCTATTTTTGGTATGAAAGTGAGCATTTGAGTTGAGATTTAAAGTGTATGTAATCACGGCACATTTGCTCGAGTCACTACATGCAGTAAACAGGATTTAATCTAGTTTTGGTTTGATAGTTTTGACAATATACCACTTATTTACTTTTTACATATGTAAACACATAGACACATGAATTCTGTTATGTATGGTCACAGGAACTATCCCAACTGACTTATGGAATAAGTCATCTATACAGTATGATTATGAAAGGTAAGTGTTTTACATAAGAGCACTGAGTCAGCCCTTCATATTTCAAGAGAGGATAAGCAGAAACTGTTTATTGTAATGTGTCTCTAACTGCTATCCGTTCCCTCTCACCTACAGATTAATGACTGCATCTATCAACTCTCCTGATAAGACCATCTCCTTTGGCACAGCCTCATTACTTTAAAAGCACCAAAACAAAGGCCAGGATTGCCAGACACATGTCACAGGTATAACTTTTCACATGGTAAGAGTTTGTTTCTAGAGTCAGCCATCTGTTTGCCAGTTTGCCTTGCCTGATGTGTTTTTCTGTATGTTTGGAATTTCTGGCTATTTACCCTTGTGGCTACACTATGTGCTTTACCTTTAACGGCTATGGTAAGAATAAAAATCTCTCAGGTTCAGCAACTGCTGTGAAAAATATACTAATTAATCCTGACTGATGTGATGTAAGTGATGCTTATCAAAGAAGCCGCATAATCTTTCTCATAAAGTTGTCGTGATAAAGGTGATGAAACATTTAAAAATATTAAATTCAGTTTTATTTATATTGCATCAAATCACAACATCCATCCCATCAAGACACTTTATACTGGGAGGTAAAGACCTTACAATAATAGAGACAAACCCCAACAATCAGATGCCCTTGTGTGAGCATCCACTTGGTAACTGTGGGGAGGCAAAACTCCAGGCTCGGAGAAGGGGTCCCTTCACCCCCATGTGAGTACGGGGTGTGGGGAACTGAACTGAGAAGGTGCTCAGACATTTACAAGTGAAATAAGGATCCTTATGAATTGTGAATCATGCTAAGCTACATTAGTCCAAGAATAAAAACATGGAGTTGAAAAATGGTCCCTTTTAATTTTTGTTTTGCTGCACAAGCTCATCAACAAATGTTACCATTTTATTTCATAGCTTACACAAGTTAATTCTCACAAACAGATATATTATTTTGTTGAATGTGCTCTACTGATTGGTGGTGAGATTCAGCTTTGTATTGACTGTTTGTTTTTGTATGCAACTCTATCAAAATACTCAAAGTTAGGCATCTGGTTCAGTACATCGAACCAAGCAGCTCGTAACACAAAGAATCCATCAGTGAGGGAGCAGTAATATCTCAGCTACTTCAACACCTCCGTCTCGTTGTTAAGCACATATTTAAATCTGTCAGAAGGAAACTTTGCTGACTTATAAGATCTGGCTAATGTAATCTGTATGACTCAAAACATACCTCTTATAACACCTCCACAAGCCCCAACCAGATGAAGATATAATGAGCAGTGTACTTCAGTGTCCTGAGTCACATATAAATGTGTGCAGATTTACACCAATCCACCTTTATTCATGTCACTGCATTTCTCTGAGCTGTCTGCTGAAAGACTTGTGAGTGACACATCATTTTGGATTCCTGTACCACACTGACCCTTTGGTTTTACTGGCTGCAACACCCATGCCGTGGTGCTGTGTTTTCGTGAGCATGTGTCTGCATTGTGACTGTGTTAGTGCTGCTATAGACTAAGCGCTGTCACAGTATCTTTGACTGTGCTGCCTGTCCTGCTGTTTCTCTGCTTTCCAACCCTCCTCTTGGCCTGTAATGCTATAATGGCAAATGTAATTGTAACATCAATCACTACCAATGACATGTGGCACCAAACAAGTCTACTGCACTTTTACACAGACACACACAGACAGATAAGCATATTACATGCATGTTGTGACAAATGCACAAATATACTGTTTTTCCTTTCAGGTTGAGCAAGAGATCTCGCTCATTCAGAGGAAGATGTCTGACCTTGAGTCAGTGCTCCAGCAAAAGGACATAGAGTTGAAGGCCTCAGAGACTCAGAGGACAATCCTAGAACAGGATCTGGCCACTTATATCACCGAATGCAGTGTGAGTATCTCCAGGGATTATAAGACAGAGACATAGCACTGGAAAGAGTGTGAAATCTATGGAAACATTTGCTAAAAGCAAAACTGAAACTGAACTACCAGGTAAAACGTTTTAGTACGCCTTATTTTGGAGCAAAATCGATTTTTATTAGATTTAACAGGAGATTTTATATTAACGTTTTTTATGATGTGTGACTACTGGAATTAATCAAGCACCAGAAGTGTCTCATGATGGTTGGGAAGTGGTAAGAACTGCTTCTACAAAAACTTTGTATTACTACAATCGCTAGCATATGGGCTGCTTCCTCATATGCATGTGTGTGTATGCCATATATACTATGACTCTTGCTGTCAATTCACTAAAATGCAATGGTAGATGAACAAGATATTGGAAACACTACTTAGCTGATGATAGTACGATTCAACAGCATCCAAAAAGTGAAACGACACCTATTTAACACTAACTATTTATTTCAGGATTTTGATATCAGGTTGATTTATTTTCAGCTGACTATTCCCAACAAAGTGTCAGCTGACTGAACACAAGTTTGTCTTGATTTCAGAGTCTAAAGCGTAGTTTGGAACAGGCTCGTATGGAAGTGACACAGGAGGACGATAAAGCACTGCAGCTTCTTCATGACATCCGGGAGCAAAGCAACAAACTTCAGGAGATCAAAGAACAGGTAGGACGACATTTCGGGTGTCACATTAGGTCAGCTGGCTGAGAGTACGCCTGATGCTGTGGGCTCAGAATTGAATAATTAATGAGGAAATTAGTCAGCTCTCTACTGTTGCAATCATTTTTTGATTTCATTAAGTTTTGTTCTTTTGAGTGAAAAGACTTTTCTTTAGTGACTGTTTTCCCCTTCGTTTTCCAATGAATGCAGTACTTTGCAGTGAAGGGAAGTACAGTATTACATAAATAACGAATTGTTTTTCAAAAAGAACATTTTAAGAGGATTTCATAATGGCAGTCAGATGGAGCAGGTCGAGCCACCAAGGCTGAGTGTGTGGGTTGTGAGTGTTAATTAGACAGGCACATGATGCTGAAACCCCACAGCTAGGGATGGGAATTGATAAGAATTTAGTGAGTCCGATTGCACTATCTATATCACGTGTCGATTGTCATTGGGTTCTCATTGGCTCTGTTTTGAGAGTCAGCACCATCACTAAGCAGCAATGAAGAAATTACATTCATGCAAATGAATTGCAAGCTGTGGGTCAAATGTTTGTGCATGTTTGCTGAGCTATTTCCCCTCTTTGTTGTGATCAGTGAGGAGTTGTTACTCAAAAAGTCATTATTTAACATAATACACGCTTTTATTTTCATGCAATGCAGTACGTTTCTAAATTACTCCCAGGAAAAAGTAATTTGTTGTACTACCTGTTACATTACGTTCATGTTACTCTGTAAAAAGCTGAAACACACTGTCTCATAATCACTATTTTACAATATAAACAACCCCACACACCAACACAAATCCCTAACGAGGACACACATCTCTAAGATCTTTCTCTTAACAGAATACAAAGCTGACCGCACAAAGCAAAGATGAAAACCAGCACAAAAAAGCGATCGCTGCAGTGATTCTGCTTTAGAAACACGAACAGGTAGAAAGGGAGGCTGCAGCCTGACTGCTCATCTGCTTGTTACCTGTTGAAGTTCAGGGTCTGTCTGCATTCACTCAGCTTTCACCCTGGGTTCTTGGCTAGCTTAGCGTTAGCATGCTGTCTTGGCAGATGCTTGCAAAGAAAGTTGTGTTAGCAGCATAATGCGGTTGTTTCTGCCCTGGATGCAGTTTTAAGCTTTATCATTTATCTTGAAGCAATAAAAATAAATGCGCATATCCAAGCTCTAGACTGCATCGCTATTTTCCTCTTCTGAAATCAGCTGATTGTAGCACAAGTGCAAGAATGGATAACTGGGATTGACAGGCAGGGACACTAACAGTTCCAATGAATTGGACTACTGGGAACTGGTTCTTGATTCCCATGCCTACCCACAACAGGCTGTAGGGGTGCAATCAGTATAGCATTACCTACATCATGTGTAGAAATGCCTCATGTTGGAGTACCCTCTTAATGTAAATGATTGTGGTTTTTTTAATCCTTGAAAAACCATTTTTTATACATATATATATATTCAATTTACGGTATATGGATGGAGCGCATGTACAGCGCTTTATTGGAAAAAGGTTTGTTTACCACAAGCCTGAGAAAGAACTCATCAAAGGTTTAGTTTACTCCTCTGTTTGTAAGACCTTGCTTTATTAGGCTGAGTTGATCGTGCAGTTTTTAAGATGTTAAAATACAGTGAGTCTGTAAAGTGCTTCGACTCAGTGAGTCTCTTTGGAATCAAGAATATGTCTGATATCAAATGAGACAGGAGTGTACACACAGCTCTTAATTAATGAAATCAAAAGTGATGAGTGTGTGGCATGTGTTTGTGCGAGCATGTATAGTTCTGCAGGGGTGACGGCAGAACATGAAAGAATGTTGCCAGCTGTGAGAATCAAGCTGATACAAGATTGACAATTTAGGACAAGAGATAAGGAGCATGAAAAATCATCTTCCTGGCATTATGCACCATTTTTTTTCTTAAAAAGCAACCTGTTTTCCTCAGCCTACACTAGTGCCGGTTACCAAGCACTGAATACAGGGAATATAACTGGTTGCCATGGTGATGAGAGCCATATACCTACAAGTGAGGAGAGCGCTGATGCAGTGGGCAGGCTGTCGTGATGAGGTGTTGGGGCCTTAGCTCATACTGTTTGGAAAACAGAAATTTTGACCATCACTTCATATTCTCCTTAAACAAACAGTGATCCGTGTGATGTAAGAGATTGCAAAATACCACTCGGATTAATAAATTGTCTAGAAAAAAAGTGATGGAAGTATTTTCTGGGGGGGAAGAAAATGGAAAAAAAGCTTGAAATGGAGGGTGATATCCTGTCACAAAGCTGTAAAGTCACTTTGCGAAGTGAGGATAGTTATCACATTGTCTTTTTGGAAAGTTACAGAGATGTTGGACACAGAGCAGAATCAGTTTACAGCTTGCTTTTCACGTAAAGCATACTGTGGCCCCGGGGATCCCTCAGCAGGAGTCTGAGGAAGTTGTTTTTGTGTCTGTTTGTTTCTTTTTCTCAACATTCCAGTACTATTATTCATTTTAGCGTGTTACTGTGCAGAGCTCAGACTGATAACCTGAGAGTGCAGTCAGTGTCACTGAGTTAAGTTAACAGCAGTGAGATTAGGGTTGTGGTTGATTGTGCTGGGGTACTAAAATATCAAACATTATTAGGTGTTTTCTTTTCAGTTTTCTTCTTATATGGAAGCCCTTCATGGATAAATTCTGACTAAAATAAAAAGAGTTCAGACTACACTGTCAAATTTGTGAGGGTTTTCTGCTGCTCGTGTGTATTATACGGCTCTGTGTTCCCACTGGTGCCTCCCAGCAGGGTATTTACACCAGCTAAATCCTGCATTTCATCTTGAATAGCATCTGTCTCCCACGCTCTGTCACATGACTGCAGTGTTTATCACTTTTGTGCAAAAAATCATGCAGTGTTGGATCAACAAAGAGAGATTGGGGATAGATTCATTTACAAAGAGAAGAACTCTGTGCCAAAGCCAGGAAGACCTGCAAACATATAGAAAGAGACAGTTTCGCTGAAGATACAAGAGTAAATAAGACCCACAGAAAAGCACACGGTTCCTTTTTTCTGCTGTATCAACAAAAAAACGTTAGAAGTCATGAAATTTAAGAAAGTACCAAGAAAGAGCGCATGTACTGTGTCTGCATATATACATAATAGAATACTGCATACAAAAAATGTTAGACTTTAAAAAACCCTGCCCAACAATGGTTTGAATTTAGTTTTGCTCCTAATAGGTCCGTCTGTGGAACAGTCCCAAACTAAGCCATGAGATGAGCGAAGATTTTGGCCAGGACTGAGTCCTGTTGACTTTCATTGTTATCAGTTGCAAACTCATGCAAGTTTCAAGAGCCTAACATTTTTCTTACTGAGTGGAAATAACTAAAACAACATTTAAGACAAATTCGATTAAAATTTTAGTATAGCACAAAATCACAACAATGGTTGCCTGCTTTATATTGTAATATATTATTATAATAGAGAGAAAACTAATAAAGTAATGAAGAGAAAACCCACCAATCACACAATCGCCTACAACATAAGCAAGCACTCGGCGACAGTGGGACGGAGAAACTTCCTTTTAACAGGAAGAAATCTGAGGCAGGACCAGGCTCAGGGAGGGGCGGGGCCATCTGCTGCGACCGGTTGGAGAGAGGTGAGGAAAGAGGTGCGTCAAGGAGAAGTGCTCAGTGCATCATGGGAAATCCCCAACAGCCTATCGCTATTGCAGCATAACTAAGGGAGGATTAAGGGTCACCTGATCCAGCTCTAACTGCAAAACTAAAAAAAGGAAGAAAAAAAGATTTAAACCTAATCTTACAAGTAGAGAGAGTTTCTGTCTCCTGAATCCAACCTGGAAGCTGGTTCAATAGGAGAGGAACATGAAAGCTGAACACTCTGCTTTTAAATATCCTAGGAACCAGAAATAACCCTGCACTCTGAAATGCTCCATTAGGCTGATATGGTACAATGCGGTCCAAGTAAGCGCACCACCCAAATAAAACTAAAAACGCAAGGTTTGAAACATCAGAACACAATTCAGAATCAGAATTTTTACCTCTAATAAGGTGAAAATTGCAAACTACCTTAGAAACAATACATTTATGGATCCTTACGTATTTGTCTTGTGAAGTGAGCAAGTAGGAACAATTTAATGTCATTAATTTGCTTCTTTTTCCTGTTTTTTTCCTTTGAGTTTATCAATTCTTAAAAAAAAATCCGCATAGAATAGAAAACAGATTTATTTATTTACTTTTTTGTTTGTTTGTTTGTTTGCTTTTTTCTTTACAAGTAAACACAGATTTGAAGATCTCAGTCTTTAGGGGTTTGAGGGTGTTAACAGTGGCTTCCTTCATTGCATCAGCTCGTCTAAGTTTTGAATGTCATGTCTTGTCTCAGAGTTTTTTTTCTGTGCAGGTGTGTGAGCCACAATTATGTTCCATCTCAAGAACAGACCGCTGCTGTGATTCAGCAATTCACAAGCTGTATTTGTTTAGCACACTGAAAGCTTTCTTTTTCATTTCTTTAGGCCAAATCATCGTTCTGCTAAAGAATTACTGAAATTGGAGAAACATTTCTAACCCATAATCATGATTATTGTCACTATCCAATGGGAGATGTACCTATGGATCCAATGAATTGTCACTATAATGGAAACTGCCTTGCTTTAATGGAGCCAAAGTGGTCATGGTGGAGGCAAATGTTTACTTCAACATGGTGCCAAACCAGCTCAGTGATGTTTTTCTTCCTGGCCCACAGCAGTACATTCTGACAATGTGGGGACTCTTCGGATCACCATGTCTGATGCTGTGTGCTTCGACATAGACCAGTTTTAATCTGCGTCGGCTGAGCACCAATGCTCCCTGGATGCACAATGATGCTAGTTTTTATTAGACTGACAAACAGGCTGATGTACCCTGTAAGCAGATGAGGTGGTTAAAATTAGATTTGTTATGCAGTGACTAATTACTGTTTAACAGACATCTGCAAATGACTGTGGCCGATCATTGTTTCTACATTCTTTTCTCCTTTTAACGGTCTTTTCATAAATGTTTATTTTCCTCTACTATGTGATGAGTTTTGAACGTGTGCCTGGGACTGCTATAAATGATGCAGTGATCTCTAACAAGGACATCTTCTTCAGGTTCTAGTCAAACAATGTTAAGGTTGTTTGAGAAAGCGTGCAGTATTTGCTCTAACCAAATATGCTACACTGGAATGAGGACAATCTTAATGGATACTAAAAATATAGTTACGTTACCTGGATTAAGTGCTTATGATTAAGATATTAAATCCTTGCAATATTGTGCACAAGTATTAATTCAACCCTCATTTGTTCATTGCTTTGCTTCTAAGGAAACAGAGCTTCTTGCGAGTGTTTGTCTTTGTTGTCTACAGTATGTTCAACATGTTTTAGTAAGCTTTCATAAACCTTTAAGAAACCTTATTTCAAAGTTGAATCCTGTCACTGTGCATCTGGAAAGCCCTATTTGTCACCCTGTAAAAAAACCATTTGTAAAAGTCCAATCGGACAATGCTCCCAGCTTTCTGACTGTAGTTTGGTGAAGCCCAAATTTTGAAAAACATCACCGTGCTTCCCTTGTGATGATTTAGATTCAAGTCTGAATTATGTGAGAGTACCTAATTTGGGTAGATGTGGTGTTGGGTCAGCATTTTGTGGGACTACTTGGACCCTTTGCTTAAATTTCTGTTTGTGTTCAGCTTCACTTATCCAGTCATCTAAGGTTTCTCTTACCTGTGTGTAGGAATATCATGCCCAGCTGGAGGAGATGCGAGTTTCCATTAGACAGCTGGAAGAGGACCTGTCTGCTGCCCGTCGCCGTAGCGACCTTTATGAGGCAGAACTGAAAGAGTCCCGCCAGGCCAGCGAAGAACTGAAGAGGAAAGCTGCAGAGTACCAGCACAGGATTCAGAAGGTCTGCACTGGAACTAAAGCTTTTAATGATTCAAAGGTTTTAGGAAGGCATCAAACTGTATGAACAGTTGTGGTCAGACGTTTGCATCATGGGCATGAATGTCATGGTATTGGGGGTTTTGATGATTTCTTTGAAATGTTCTTTCTCCACATTGTTAAGCAGTGATTGTATGGCATACATCTGTAATGGCTAAAACACAAGAATTGGGTGCCCAAGTTTGTGGACTACATTTAAAGGCAGGTCAGTTACAGGAAACCAAACAATTGTGCAACTTTCTAAGGGGCATTAAACCAAATATTAGTGTGGGTGTGTGCATATATTTGAGCCTAATTTTGACCCTTAGTGGATTTGATGAATGCTATGTAAACTACTGAGCATACCTGTAATCTGGCTGTTGGCAATTATAGCGCTCACAGTGACAGAGCAAACACATGATCGTGATTTGCAACTTCTCACTTTTCTAGTAAAGTAGTGATCATTTCTCTTCCTGACCTTCATCTTCACAGGCCAAAGATCAAGGGAAAGCAGAAGGAGATGAGACGATCACCAAGTTGGAGAAGGTAGCTCATGAAGTTAATTTATTCGTGATAAAACTGTGTGATTGGTGAGGGTGAAAATTTATTCTAGGTAAAGACACTGAAGAGTTTAAATGACTTTAATGTGGGATAATATTTTTTCCCCTTTTTAGACAAATACTGAACAGCATGTAAAGATCCAAGAGCTACAGGAAAAACTCACCAAGGTAAAATATTTTTGTTTAAAAGACCAATTAATAATTTATTTGAACTTGTATCCTAAATGGAAGAGATGCATCAGTATTTTTGCACTTTGAGATGATTTTATAAACTTTTCATTACCCTTCCCAACCCCCTCCTTCCTCTCTCTGTCTCTTGATTAAACTTTGGTCTCTTGTCAGATGTAGGCTATTGCCAGGGAATGATTAAAGAGTTACTGATTAATAATCAACAGTCAAACATGCGAACTAAATGTGAAATAATTAACATGTAGCATGTAATTTTCTTAAGGATTTGGTATGAGCAATATAAAGTAGTTTATTTAAACATAAGAAAGAGAGCAAAAGTTTGGTTATTCCTTCTAAATGTTTTCCATCTTTTCCTTGTAATTACTAGGCATTAAAAGCAAATGCTGAGGCTACTGACCTCCTTCAGACTACAAAACTGGCCAAAGAGCGCATGGAGCGGGATCTAGAGAGGCTCCAGAATAAGGAAGACTCCAGTGACAGCCTACGCAGACGTCTCCGTGAGACTGAGGTACACACACACAAACACTGCTGTCACAGACACTGTACACATGCACAAAGACTTTCATACATGCGTTCTGGGTTTTTTCTTGCTATTCTGTGTTTTCAGTCATTCGTAGATTTGCACCGTCAAAATTTCTGTGTTAAAAGTCTTAAATAATCTGATAGAAGCACAAACCTGTTCTGTAATGAATCGTTGCTTGTCAGAGAGGTTTTGTTTTGGGATTTGATTATTTCCTGGTTGTCGGGATCTCCCCCCGCTGTCCAGTTCTTGTGAGTGACACCAGATTAAACTAGACAAAAATGTCTGAGCTCAACAAACATTTATTTTCTTTAGTTTAAGGTCTTCAGTCTGTATCCATTATGTAGTGACTGTGTGGTTTTGGACAGAAGGACATTTATTGTGATTGTTCCTGTGAAACTAACCAGGCTGCCTATTACATTTTACTACATGATCACCGAGTGGCTGTTTCTGTATACAGTTTTATTCCAGGCCACATTCAGGTGACTGCCTTAACATCTTTTTTTTTAAAGCAGCACATTCCTTTTTTAAGCCTTTTGTCCTGTTTTGACATAAAAAAAAAATGTAAGGATCTAAATCAGGATTGTTTGGACAAAATGATTAGTCCTTTAACAAAATTTAAATTCCAATTTAGATTTTATGAAGCAAATAAAAAATAAAACACTCCAGTGTGCAGACAATCAGGCACCAGCAGCATAGCTTTAGTTTTAGCATCATGTAAGTTTTAGTATCTTTCTGAGAGTACTAATCTGAATCTGAATGCACTGCTACGTCACACAACTGTCGTGATAAATTAATGACATAAATTAAATGACATAAATATGCAGTCATATAGAAGCTCTGTTTGTAGGGTCTTTTTGTTATGACCGTATCTTAGTACTTCTGTAAACAGCATAACTTAGAGTCAGAGAAAAGAGAATATGCAACAAGGTCAAATTTATACAGCTCCAAAGATCTCCTACACCTCCCAACATGAAAGGAAATGAGCTCTGTGGAACTTTAGTTGGGAGTAACTTGAAATAATGAGATAGAAACACAGCAGAGATGCATCCCTAACAAGCCAACTGGGTGTGACCATTACAGTATGTCGCCAGTTCTTCCTTGAAGTGGAAATTTAAAGTTAATTGCTGTTCTTATAATTGTGTGTTATGTCTAGATAGCAAAAAAAAGCACTGTTTTAGAGCATTAATTCTTTTGACTTGTGGATGAATTTGAAAAAATCATTGCTACTTTTTGTGCATAACGTTTGCTTGTTTTGTGTTATCCAGGATGGCAGGAAGACTCTTGAGAACCAGGTGAAGAGGCTCGAGATTGTTGAGCGCCGGGAGGCCAAACTGAAGGATGAAATCCAGAGCAAGGGCCAGCAGATTCAGCAGATGGCAGATAAGATTCTGGTAACCCACCTTTCATCTTTTGAGCAGAGCAAAATGAAGAAGGAGGTGTGAAATAAACAGAACTCATTGTCATCATTGCAAAAGAAGTGCAAATTTACATCTAATATTTTTACATATGCAGTGCTCAGACACTCCAGATTTTGTATTTTAATTGCCTTACAGCTGTGATACAACCAGGCCAGCGCTTTGAATCCGTTTACATCACCAGACTGTGTGTGATCAGATCTCTCTCTAACTTTTCCAATAGTTTTGTTGCACCTGTTATGAGAAATTACTCCTTTATTTCCATTATTTTCTGCATTATCAGCGTCTGAACTGTGTGCCTGAGATGAAAGTATTAAGCATATCCACTCAGAGCTGACAAAACCGTTTCAAACAGACAGTTTAGAGGACTGTGAATCATGAGCTTTTGACTCACAACGATTATAGGGAAATTAATATGAGCAAGCACAAAATACATGCAGCCATCTGAAAAAAAAAAAAGGTTTTACAAGACTCTTTGGTGTCCCGTGAAAAACTAAGAACACCTCGTACTATTCATATGAATTAACAAGGTGAGTGCATTTGCTGATAACCAAACGCATCATTAACATTAAGAGATGATCAGGAAGTGTGAGCACCTCCATAAAAGCAGTTTTTTGCCATGTTGCTGATCTGGATGATTCATGTGTTTATTGTCACAATGCCATAACAGTCCCCTGAGTGTGAATATTACGCAAATTCATATATTGTGCACTGCAGATTCACCTGAAATCAGACCGTGCAGTGCTCAGGAAAAAAACAAAACAAAAAGCTGACAGCACAATTTGAAAAAAGACTGATCACATAGGGAGTGTTGCAGCTGGAGAAACCACAAGACAGCTGAAACAATGTACTTTGGGCAGATGAGACCAAAGATGACGTTTGGCCATGATGCTCGACACCACGTTTGGCAAAAACCAAACACGGCATATCAGGACAAACACCGTATACCAGCTGTCGAGCACGGCGGTGAGCAGTGATGATTTGGGCTTGCTTTGCACTTACAGTGCAGACCAAGAACTCTGTGTGCCAAATTATTCTAGATTTGAATGTGAGCCCATTTCTCTGAAGCTAGGTAAATGGTAACTGGACTGGCTTTTCTACTCTACCTGAGTGCTCAAAGTGCTTTAACTCATTCACCCATTCACACAAGCACTTAAATAGTTTCTGTCTTTCTAACTAACATTCACACGCCAGTGGATGCATTGGAGACCAGCTTGAGGTTAGTATCTTCCCAAGGATACTGGAGATGCAGACGGAAGCAGCCATTGATCAATACACCAACCTTCCCATTAGTAGACGACCTGCTCCACCTCCTGAGCTACAGCCACCCGTTGACCAAAACTTGTTCATGTAACAGGACAATGATGCCAAACACATCAGCAAATTTCTAAGAGAGAGGCTGAAAAAAACAGTCAAGGTTTAGTAATGATCTAGTCATGATCAATCTGATTGAAATGTTATACCTCAAGAGAGCAACGCCGTAAGGAAGAGTGGGCCAAAATTCAACCACAATGATCTGAAAGACATACAGAAAGTGATTATTTGAAGTTATTGCTGCTAAGGGTAGATAAGGCACTAAATTATGGGCATGTTTTCTTGTGAAAATGTTCTGGTTCCCGTGTCTGCTTGTGACAATCAATAATAAAAGAAGTCCCTTTTAAAACTCTGAGAGAGTCACAAAGCTTCTCCATTTACTTTTGATTAAAAAGAAGTCATAGAAATTGACCTTTTGCAGCAGTGTGTGTGAGGTCCACCTGTGCATTCCCTGCTGCCTCTCAGCCAAAATCTGTGCTATTAATAAAGCCCAAAAAAGAGAGGAGATGACGCTGGAATCATTGATATAAATGACTTTGTGTTACCTGAGCTCCTCTACATCCATAGTAACAAAGACAAGGAAATTTTACACTGTAATCATTGCATTTTAATACTAATCTTTCTCCTATATTGTATGAGGGATTAAAAAACACCTGTGTGTTGGTGATTGAATCTCTCGCTGACTACCAGAGACCACAATCAACCAGAGCAGAGCTAAATAAACAGTTGTTATAATTATATCTCAAAGCTCTCAAAACCTGCTGGTGAGCAGCAGGAACCATCGCTTATTGTGATTAGGTGTTAGTGATTTTGAAGTCCTTTGCACTGCCTCTAACAAATGTATGAGTTGTGTTTTGTGATGAAATGCTTTATGCATTACCTTTATGCCAGAAATGATGGCTACTTTAGCGTTTGCGAGCATGGCTGCTGATGTCAACATGAAGCAAGTGACCTATTTGTATTTTGTGTAGGAGCTGGAGGAGAATTTGCGAGAGACTCAAGCCACAGCCCAGCGCCTGGAGACTCACCTGAAACAGAAAGAGAAGCTCTACGAAGACAAGATAAAGGTTCGACTTATAAATATGTGCACACAATCATATACGCAGACCCATTGGTTTGATGTAAAACACCATGCAGAAATGTCCTGATAAACTTGCTGGAAGTGCTCTGTCTAGTGGTCGTGCCTTAGCCGGGGTGCTGGGAAGAGCAACAATATGTCATATTCAAATTCATATTTTACCCTGTTAAGTGATATCCCGGCTATGGGTCTGTGGGTTGCCTGGCATTGAGCAGGTGCTAGAGGCCCAGATGAAGGCGGACATGGCCGATAAGGAGATGCTGGAGTCCAGTCAGAGCAAATATGAGGAGGAGGTGCGGGAGAAGTGCAGCATCATCAGTGAACAGAAGGCGGTAAGAACTGACCAGCTTGGGAGCACTATTTCAGGCGTATTTTAATATTTATCACACTGACATAGATTCCATGTTTGGAATAATGATTGTATAATTAAAAAGCACAAAAATCACCCTTAATCCGATCCCAGGAAGACCAAACTAAATGTTTGTTAAGCGTATGTTATAGCTTCCACATTTTCTTTTCAGACAATAAATGCAATGGACTCAAAGATGAACAGTCTGGAGCAGAGAATTGCTGAACTATCTGAGGCCAACAAACTAGCAGCTAACAGCAGTATCTATACCCAGAAAAACATGTAAGTACCCCAACATGCGAAGACATAGCTTCATCACATGAATTATTTATTTTGTATTATTTATAACTTAATTTATTTGTAGTATTCTTCCTAGATTACGCATTGTGTTCTGCAATTGTTATTGTGCTCCATAATAACAATAAAATACAATAATAATACAATAGATACAAATACGCTTGTAAGCTTGTCCTTTTATTGTGTCAGGGCAGAGTGAAGCAGCAGCTTGTGCGCAATAATATCTGGAAGGTACTTAATTCTGACCTTGCCGTTGCTACATGGCCTTCTATTTAACCTTTTGCACATTTTGATGTTTTGTCTTGCCAGGAAAGCCCAAGAGGAGATGATCTCAGAGCTTCGCCAGCAGAAGTTCTACTTGGAGTCTCAGGCCGGGAAGCTGGAAGCTCAGAATGCCAAACTGGAAGAGCATCTAGAGAAAATGACTCAGCAAGAGCAAAGCAATAAGAGCCGCGTGCTGGAGCTGGAAACCAGGCTCCGAGAGGTGAGGAGACATTAGAACAGGTGCAGGATATCTCTGCTGATAGATGGTGGTGGATTTTCCAACTGTGTGACAACACTTTTCTTTGTATTTGCTCTGTTCCCTGTCTGTTTGTCACAGCACCATCCGCTTCATAGAGTCTTTTATTTATATGCTTTATTTTGTACATATGAAGTAATCTTACTTAATAATATTATAGAGTATCTGCACAGATTTTTTTATCAAAGCATAAAAGGCATTTTTGAATATTAAATAGACGAAGCTGTGCAGTAAACCTCTTCCATCTGTGTTGATCTGGCTCCATGTAGTATAAACACACTTGCGTGGAACTGTGTCCCCGAGTGTATATTGAGGAAATAATTATAGTGTAGTATATATATCGTGACCTCTTGGGGAAGCAGGTGGTGCATATAAAATAGTTGTTTGATGGTAATATATGGACTAGAGCTGCTAAGTTGGACGTTGAAAAGGTAGGGACCATTTGATGTGCAGTGCATATTATGATATATGGAGTTTGGGATCCAGTAGCATAATGTAGGATACGTCTAGATGAACAGAATCAACTTTTTGGGATTTAGGATACAGGATATTTTCTGTAGTACTCCATTTATCTCCATAATAGCTTGTAATTTGAATTTCCCCGGGCCATAAAAGTCTCACTTGCTATTGTCTGACTGTGTCAGATGTTACAAAAAGTGAAGCCTAATAACTGAAGGCAGTCAGACATGTGTCAGGTGTAATGCTCTCACACCGAGGTGATGTCAGCATGTGTCTGACTGTGCTGGGGATGTATCGCCTCCTCCTCCTGATCCTGGTCTTTCTGTCTGCTTTTGTAGATTGGGCTGGAGCATGAGGAACAAAAGCTGGAGATTAAACGTCAGGTGACAGAGCTGACCCTTTCACTGCAAGAGCGTGAATCTCAGATCAGCAACCTGCAGGCAGCTCGCCATGCCCTGGAAAGCCAGCTGCAGCAGGCTAAGACCGAGCTGGAGGAGACCACTGCAGAGGCCGAGGAGGAGATAACTGTGCTCAGAGTAAGAGAAATGGAAAGGAAAAAAAGTAGCGAAGATGCTGTGTCATTGATGTTGTGTAATGTAGGCAGTAATATCTGTCCCTGCATCTCTCCTGTCATTCCTCCTAGGCACACAGAGATGAAATACAACGCAAATATGATGCCTTGAGAGACAGCTGCGCGGTAAGCTGCTCACACCCTTATTTTTGTCGTTCGCTCTTTACAGGAATAAACAGCTCTTCTGGCACCGAACACCAGCTGAATCATCGCACTAGAAGTAGCCTCGTTTCAGTCCATATGTGTTTCTGTCACTCTTGGATGAATTAAAATTTAAAATCATTTGACTCCGTGTCACTTTTAACACCTTCCCCGTTTCATCACGTTTGTCTACCTTGCTGGTGCTCTTTATGGAGATGTAAAGCTGACTGCATAAATGTGCATCCTTAAATATGAGCAGGTCTCCACCCTGTTTTCAAAACATTATGTTTCTGGTCAAAGTGAGAATTGTTATTCCAGACACAATTTTTACAGTAATATTAGGCTAACTCTCAGAACTGTTTGTTGCTTTCATGGCACCATTGTGCGCATTAACACAGAAACTAAGTGAAACTCCACTAACCAAAGTTAGCCCTACTGAATCAGAAAATAATGCCCTCTATTCGGTGATCATTGCTATTTGGGAGCTCCAAACTTTTTTAGATTTATTTGCTTTACGTTGTTATGAATGAACATTTCCTGGTAACTCTTTGGTTTACTAACACAGGATCTTGTGACATGTGACTAACCTTGCGAAATTATGTTGTCATTTTTCAGGTATTTAGGTGCCGTCAAGTTTATGTAGCTTGAATAAATACCAAAACCGTCACAGTCTTCCTTTATCCCATTGCCCTACTTTTGAGATCCTCCCACTCACAAACTGTTCAGAAAGCGACAACCATAGATTTAGCTGGCCAGTAGTCAGGCAAGCACAGCCAAATTCAGCAACAAGCAGAGCTTGAAATGCCACTCTATTTTTTGCCCTGCTGACTTGCAGTGTTGGTTTAACCATTAGTCTGTGGAGCATTTTGGAGGAGAACAGGATATCTGGACAACTGTGAGCCAAAGTGTCATTTAATTTAGTGAGGTCTCCCGGAAATTATTAATGCATTATGGTGTGCGTTTTGTATTATGAGAGCATTGTAGCGACTAGTCACCGGATGTGGGAGCTCATGATGTTTTCACTGCTTTATGATCTTTTTAAAAAATCTGTATTCATTGAGGTTCATAGCATATCTTCACTTTTTTAACATTGTAGTTAATCAATTGTATATTATAGGATTATAGCTGAAGCCATCATGGGTGTGTTAGACTGCTGTGGGCAATGTTTAAAACTGATAAAGACTGCAAATTCATTGGATGTAGTTATATATTGCCTGCATATCAGCATTGCATTTACACTCTATAGCATTCACACTGGTCACTGAAAGAAAGATCCTCCTCTGTGTTTTGTAGCAGAGGTAAACAGTAAATGATATGTTAATTTTAATCAGTGAAAGTGTGTGACAGCCACAGATTTCACAAACAGCACTGAGCAGTTTGTATTCAGCAGCGTTGAGGATGCAGATCTAGATGTGATTTACCTTAGCTGTTTAAGTTGCTCTATAGATTTGGTTGACAGATGATTGGAATAAATTGCCAGATCACCGCTGCACTCATTCCACTGTTGACTTCTAGCCTTGCCTTAAGAATTTAGTCGCTGCTGTCAGTCCCCTGCCGAAAGGGAGCAGAAGCACTGAGTCAGTACAGAACAGGCAGCTAATTTATGTACTTAAAAGCTTTGCCTCTTCCCCCCTGCCACCTTGAAATTCTGTGTGGTCCCCTTGTTCCCACAAGAGCTGAGAATAAGGGGCTTTTAACAGACAGCCTCGTATAACCCTCATCTCTTTACAGTGTGCACTGTAGTCATGGCTGATTAAAGGAACAGACCGATGCTGATGAAATGATTATTCTCATTCTGAATGCTACTTGGGTTGAAACAGCAGCATAGAAAAATGATTACTGCATTACATCACTAACCCAGATATCTGCATCATGTAATCATGCAGCAGTAGAGTTGAGATTGTGTGGGGTGTTAGGTCAGCTGTTATTGTGGAGGAGCAACGATCTGAGCATTATATGCACAACAGCACCAAAACTTTTTCTTATGTGCGAATTGTAAAATTAACATTTTTATTACTTTTCTCGAACATCCAGGAATTCTGCTTTTACAGTGTAGGTACACACTGCCTTTGGAGCAACAAAAACACTGTGTAAAGTGTCACATTACAGGGGTACATTTTAGTTGCAGATGGATACTGTGTATGTATTCAGCCATTTAAATGTGAAATATGAATGCTCCCTTTACTCTGTAGGTGATCACAGACCTGGAGGAGCAGCTGACAACATTGACTCAGGAGAATGCAGAGCTTAACCGTCAGAACTTCTACCTGTCCAAGCAGCTGGATGAAGCCTCTGATGAGAGAGAAGATCGACTGCAGCTCAGCCAGGATGTGGACAGGCTGCGTCGGGAGGTGGCTGACCGTGAAATGCACCTTAACAACCAGAAACAGGTGCTGACTTCTGATGATGGTGTACAGTCCTAAAATGCAGATGGGTTTGTGAACCCTGAATAAAAACAGAAACTTAGTTACCAGAAAGCACACTGAACCTCTACTATTAGCCCAGAGAGATGTTTTAATCAGATTCAAGAGGCTTGTTGAATCTCTTGTTAGGGTTTCACCTGACTCAGGATGGGGTTTTAGAGGGCGACTACACAGGCCACTCACATGTCACCACATACAGTAAATACATTACTTTTTGTTGTTATTTTCCACTACAGTAAACATTAATATCTATTATTCTTAAAAATAAAGCCCTAATTTCAAAAAAGGTGTAAAATCTGAATAAAAATGCAACGATTTGCAATTCTCATAAACACATATTTCATTCACAGTTGGAACATAGGAATAAAGAAATGGTTTAAAATGACAAAATTTTACATTTTAAGAAAAATAATCACTCATTATGAATTTGATAGCAGAATGCATATGTAAACACTGGGTCAGGAGGCATGTTTATCACTGTGTGGCCATCCCTCTTCTTTTAACATTAGCCTGTAAATCACTGCGAGCAGCTGCTGGACTTTTGAATGAGGAAACTCATCCAACTGTTGTGTGATGTAGGATCCTTTGCTCAGCGGTCCTGGGTCTACTTTGTTGTGTTGTTTGTTTCTTGAGCCCCAAATCTTTTCAAGCCTGTATTCAGCTTTTAGCACTGATGGTGCCTTTCCAGATGTCCAAAGACATAGGCAGTGATGCCCCCCATAATAAGCTGAATGGTCCCTCTCCTCTTAAATCTAGTTGATGTGGTGTCCATATTTTCCAAAAAGAATTTAAAAGTTGGGTTTGTCTCACCACAGAACAGCTTTTCACTTTGCACAGTCTATTTTAAATGAGCTTTGGACCAGAAAAGAGAACATTTGTGGAAGTGTTTCAGAATCATGTCTCTTTTTTTAATGGTAAATGGACTCATTCTTATATAGCACTTTTCTACTCAATCTGAGCACTTCCATAAGGAAGCTTCCTATCTAACGTTCACATACATTTATACTCTGACGGACGCATCTGAGAGCAACATGGGGTTAGTATATTGCCCAAGGATATGTGCCAGACGCACGATCTGATATCCTCGTGTTGGTGTTGTTCCCACATCATCATAATAAATGTTGTTCCAGGTTCAACATTGCAAGTGACCAATCACATTGTTGTGACATCATATGTTTGTGACTTCAGAAAAAAACGCATTAAACAAAAAATCTACTTAACTTGCGAGAAACTGCCTCCGTCCGCCGATCCAGCAATTTGAATTCTTTGCATTTCATACTGTTCTTTAATAAACGGTAAGCATAATACATATTGTCCTTGCAACATTGGAATTTCATAAATGAATGAATCGCTTAGCTTGCAAAAGTATGACGTCAAACAATGTGATTGGTCACTTGCAGTGTTGAACCTGGAACAACATTTATTATGATGATGTGGGAACAACACCAACACGAGGATATCACCAACCTTCTGTTTGGTAGGTGATCTGCTCTACCACCCGAGCTACAGCCTCCCCTAATGCTGTTTCTTGTGAGGGCCCAGAGATCGCAGGCATCCAATATTAATTTTTGGCCTTGTCCTTTGTCCTCAGAGGTTTCTTCATATTCTAAGAATCTTTTGATGATATTATGTGCTGCAGATTATTCAGGAGAAATTGTTGCATAGCTTTTTGCAGATTGATGTCTCTAAGATGATCTTTTCGTACCCAGTTTTGTTTTGACCTGTTGCTAATTAACCTAAATACTTGCAAAATGTTTAATTTTAGTACCACTTCCATTTTTTTCCAATGTTTTATTGCCCCCATCTCAACTTTGAAATAGCTGTTTCCATCAAATTCAAAATGAGCTATGATCTTTCATGAACTAGCAATACATCTCAGTTAAAACATTTGATATATTTTCTGTGTTCTGTTGTGAATGAAATCACAGTATGCTGTTTTCATTTACATTTTACACAGACTGGATCTTCCTTTGGTGCTGGCAAAATTGTTATATGCAGGAACAATCCAGCTGGTATTTTTTATTACTTACCAGCAGATTTATTAGCTTCTGACACTGAATTTCCTGCTCAAAAGAAAAAGTTAGGCAGGTTCAAATCAAATAACTGTTTACTAAGCTCGGGTCAGTAATAGGAAGTCTGTCAGAGAAGGCGTGAGCATCAGATGAAGAGCAGCAAGCAAAACTACATGTACAGACAGGAACACTGTATTAAGCACAGGGAACACTACACAACAATAACATGACAACCAGATGTGAAATAAAAATAGATTTTACTGCAAAGCAAGAGCACGAATCAGACAAGCGAGAAAGAAAAACACAAGCAAAACTCAGATAAAGTGTGAAGTCTGCATTCATTCTCGATATCATTTTGCACGGGCGGCCAGTCATTCAGCAAATAAACACATAAAGAGTTGACATGTGAACCCAGCATTTAGAGTCACAGTGCTTACCACTCCGCCAACATGCCACCGCTTTTGTGTGGCAGTTGTTTCTGCATGAAAGTTGAAGTCTGTGAGAAAACATCATTTTCTGTTTTCTAAAACACTTGTATTCCTTCCTCTTATTCAAGTTTCTTCACCCTGCCCACTTCCCACTCACAGTCAGACAGGAGCTTTTCACTTACACTCACATTATTTGATATCTCCACAACACCTGTGACAGGTGACCTAGACATTTCTCCCAGCTCCGAGAGTGCCAAGTGTAAATCAGGCAGCCGAAACACTGGAATAATTTTATTATTGTTATGCGTCGTATTCTCAACGCAGTGAGAAAGAGAGATGGAGAGAAAGAGAGGGAGAGAGGAGGCTGTGTGATGGTGTGTTGCCCCTGTGGGAGGATTTGTGTGTGGGTGTCCAGTAGCGCTCTCAGTCCTGCTGGTTGTGTAACCACCGATGGAAGTCATAGACGAGGGATGGGGTGGTGTGTGGGAGGGATGTGTCATCCCCATCACTCCCAGGTCGTGTCAGCTGTGGAAGCATTGGACTTCAGAGGGCCGTGGTGTTGCTGCAGCACCGGCAGAGGCTATATTTGTCTCCCCATGCTTTGTCTAAAGGAGTCTGTTGTAAGACATTAAACATGGAGCTTTGTGTAGGCCTGGTGAAAAATATAGGAAAACATTCCGAGGCATGAAAATAACTCCAGGTTCAAATAGTCATTTACATGGAACGTTAGTTGTCAGACTTCATGTATATTATTTAAACAGTTTGTGAGCCCCTGGCTCTAGCATTGTGGTTTCTTTTTAACAGATTGTGACTGACAATGCCATGAAAACATTTTTACTTTTTGACTTCTTAGTTTTTTGCATATTTGTTACACCTACATTTTTCAGATCATCAAACAGTTTTTGATACCCAGTGCCCGATGGGTGACGTGATACCCACGTTTGTGAATATGATAACTCAAGAACAAGGCAAATTACGATTTCCAATTGATACCGTTGGTGCACCTACACCTGTTTAAGATCGCCCTAAATGATGTCAATCTGATTAACCCTCTCAGGCTCAAATTAAACTTTTTGTTGCTAATGCACAACCAAGTCCTGCAGTGGTACTTCTGAGTAAAAAAAACCACATAAAATATGTATGTGGGGTAATCAGGTTGGTAGTTTTTAACTGTTGCAAATCGGCAACGCCTGTCTTGAGAGGGTTAATGTCTGGACTTTGATTAGGCCAATCTAAAGCCTTCATTTAGTTTTGGGTTTTGAGTCATTCAGTAGGTGGACTTGCTGGTGTGCTTCGGATCATTGTCCTGCTACGTGAACCAAGTGTGCTTGAGGTTCAGAGCATGAACTGATGGCCATTCATTCTCCATAAGACTTTTATGGTAGAGAGCAGCATTCATGCTTCTGCTCTTTACTGTAATTGAATACAGACCTGGATGGAGTACTTAATTACAACCGTACAGGTCCTAAAGCAGCAAAACAGCCCCAGACTATCACGCTACCACCACCAGGAGGTAGTGTAGGAGTGATGTTCTGTGAAATGCTCTGTTATTTTTATGCCAGAGTCAAACCTTCCTAAAAAGATCAACTTTTGTCTCATAAGTCCAAAGGTTTTAGAGATCATCACATGTTTTTGGCAAATGTGAGACGAGCGTTTGTGTCCTGTTTGGTCAGAAGTGGTTTTCTCTGTGGAACGCTCCCATGCATACTTTGCTGAACCTTAACTGAAGCGAGTGAGACCTGCTGTTCTTTAGCTATGGTGTTTGGATCTTTTGTGACCTCCTGGATGAGAATAGCTCTCACAGTGGTTCACTGGAGTCCTAAAGCATTAGAAAGGCTTCGTAAACCTTTCTAAGCTGACAGATTTCAGTTACTTTGTTTGACTTTAAGTGATTTCTTGATTCAACAGCTCTGGCAGTAATCAGACCTGGGTGGGGCCAGTGAAATTGAATGCAGCTGTCCAACAGATGTGATTAGTCACAGTTAATTCATGATTTAACAGGGAGGGGCAATTACTTTCTCCAGGTAAGATTGGATAGCTTTTTTTCCCCATAGTAAATGAAGCACCGGTCCCCAACCTTTTTTGCGCCACAAACCGGTTTATGTCTGACAATATAATAATATAATAAAAACCAAAATAAAACCAGTACTGGTACCAAAAAAAAGAAGACGTATTCATAACACACGGGAAAAGACCCGGGGAAACCAAGTCAATGATAAAAATGATTAAAAAATAACAATAAAAACCCTGAAAACCATAAATTTCACACCTGGGCCTCAACTCTGGTGGCCCGGTACCAGTTCGTGGCCCGGGGGGTTGGGGACTGCTGCTTACAGTATAGTAAAACCATAGCTTGGGAATTTAAATGGCACCAGCTCACTTCCAGTTTCGCATTCGTACTAGAGTTGCTTTCCCACAGTCCTACAGTTTAAACAATCTTTATTTATCTTAAACTGAGTCTTGGTGCATCCACTCTGTTAATTGATTAATTCTTAAACAACCCATTTTGACTCTTGTCAACTTTCTTGTGATTGGCAGCCTCTTGTAAACAGAAGGGTTGAACAGTGGGTGGGCGTGGCTTCTGGTTTCAAAAAAACAAAACTGTGTGCCTGGGCTGAACATTTTAAAGATGTGCCCTCTTGACGACCTCAAACAGATCAAAAACAGTCTGAAACATTCTCATCTGTTCACCAGAATCTTGAGACTCTGAAGACCACGTGTACCATGCTGGAGGAACAGGTCATGGAGCTGGAGACTATGAATGATGAACTGCTGGAGAAGGAGAGACAGTGGGATGCCTGGAGGGCAACACTGGAGGAGGAGAAGAACCAGGCTGAGCGGAGGACCAGAGAGATCCAGAGACTCTTAGACACTGAAAAACAGAATAGGTGACCACCACAAGATGTATCACTGTAACTGTGGGTGTTAACTAATGAATCCTAAATAGCCAAAATGTTTTCCTCAATGTTCTGTTTCTATTTTGCTTGTAATTTTCTTGCTACTATGAAAACAGTCTACAGCACATTAACTTATATTCAGTGCACCTATAGTTGCCTCAAAGAAACGTTAGTATATTTATTTCTGCACATTGCAATAGTCCAGTTATGTAATCTTACCACAAGACCTTTAAGAAGGCTTATGAGTTTCTTATTTCATCAGCAGAGAAAACTATTTTTGCTCTAAGTGTTTCTCTTGCTATCAGTGTTGGATAAAGCTCCCTTCGCCTACACGCACTGGATTCGACAGGCTTTGCCGTATTGTCTAGGGTCTGTCAAAGCAGGAATTCTAGGTAAAATATGAAATGATTTTCTGAGTTGCCTGGAACAGTGGAAAGTGATGAAAATTAGGTAAACTTTAAAGCATTCAAAAACTGAAATTACATTTTAGTGGTGTGTTTTCCTCTATCCAGAACCACGCGACTTTACCCCAAACAAACCAATGAGTGAAACAGCAATATGAACATTACGAAATACTTTAGTCAGTTTGTTTCAAAGAGCCTGTAAACACATAATAGATGAACTTGAAGAGCACGCACTCGAAGGCTGAAAAATAACTGGCACTAATTTTTCTCCGATCTAGGCTCCGTGCAGAGCAGCGCAGCACCGAGTCTCGGCAGGCTGTGGAACAGGCAGTTAAAGAGCACAAAGCTGAGATCCTGGCCCTGCAGCAGGCCCTCAAAGACCAGAAACTCAAAGCCGAGAGCCTTGCAGACACTGTACGCATTTTCACACTCCTGAATAACATCTGTTAAGTTTTGTGTAGTTAGCAGATGTCGCGGCAAACTCTTCCTTTTCATTCCTCAGCTGAACGATCTGGAGAAGAAGCATGCCATGCTGGAGATGAATGCCCGCAGTTTGCAGCAAAAACTGGAGAGTGAGAGAGAGCTGAAGCAGAGGCTGCTGGAAGAGGCACAGTGTTTCATTATTTTCACAGAGCCACTGATCTGATCATTTTATTACACTTTTATTACAGACATATGGTCAAAACCCGAAAATAAGTCGGTTCTATTTTTCAGAAATTCTTAGCAGTAATAATAATAAACCTTTCTGTATGAAACCACGCTGAAAGGTATAGCAATCAGTAAAAGCAATCAGTTGTAAGAAGTGTGTGTGGCTTAGTAAAGACATTCAGAGGGTGATGTAAAGGTGCTTTACCTCCACAGCAAGAGAAGCTGCAACAGCAGATGGATGCCCAGAAGACCCACATATTTCGTCTGACCCAGGGGCTGCAGGACGCTTTGGACCAGACTGACCTGTTGAAAACTGAAAGGACTGACCTGGAATATCAGCTGGAGAACATCCAGGTGCTGCTACACACATACATGCACACGCCTACTAAAGACAAATGAAAAAAACCCACACATGTAGGAACCATGTGAGTTTTAAATCACTGCAGGTACATGTACATTGCTGGACTGTGTCATTTTCAGTCTTGTTTCTCCCCCGCTGTTCTGAGCCACACGTATGTGCACACACACTATTTGTTTTACAGCACACAACTCCCTCCTCTACTTTCTGTCTCTGTCAACCTCTCTGTATGAAATGAAGTACTTGAGGAGAAATTCATGGCAGTAGTGATGTTCACTTAGCTCCACCTGCAGGCTGTATACTCTCATGAGAAGGTGAAAATGGAGGGAACCATTACCCAGCAGACTAAGCTCATAGACTTCCTCCAGGCCCAGGCACACGGTGGCTCCAAGAAGAAAAAGGTCAGATGGGATTAAATATCTCTCTCTCTCTCTCTCTCTACATATATGTATATATCTATATATATATCTATATAGATATATAGATATATATAATAATTTCTTATCTTTCTATTTCTTTTTGGGCTCATTTCTTGTGTTTCTCCCTGTTTGTGTTTGCTTGTGTGTCTCAGGGTCTCTTTGGACGTCGTCGGGAGGACCTGTTGGCCGCCATGGCTGCTCAGGCTCAGACTCAGGGTCAGACTCAGACTCAAGGCCAGGCTTCCCCTGTGCCTGCCATCCAGCCGGTGCCTCTGCAGTACAGCGACATGAAGGCAGCTCTAGACAAAGAACGTTCTCGTTGCACAGAGTTAGAAGATGCTCTGCAGAAAATGAGAGCAGAACTGCGAGCACTGAGAGAAGAAGGTGAGACTGCCCTGCACCAATCTGTGGACTCCAATTTACACTCTGTTGTTCATTTATAATCATCAGTAGAAATTTGAACTAAGAATTTTTTTAAATTTTACTCAAAACAAAATACTCAAAGTCAGTCTTTCCAACCCAGCTCTGCAGTATAAGGACCACGGAAGTTCTACAAACCCAGCCACAGCTCGGCAACAGATAATTATGTCTGCCATGGTGAAGTCTCCTGAGCACCAGCAGGGCCCCACCAGCCTTGCACCCTCCAACTCTGGACGGAGGAAGGACACTCCCACACCCGAGGGTAAGGGAAGGTGATTTTCATAGTAGCTCAGTGTGGTTTTTTTTAATCCAATGGCACAAACATGCAGGCTCACAGGAGATGCATAGAGGAGAGTGAGGTAAGATGAGCCGGCAGGTTTGTTATCTCATTTAGGCAACCATTTATAATTTTTGTCATGTGACTTTTTCTTCTTTTTATCTTGCTGTGTAAGGAAGAACTATTTAAGAAGACGTGTAAACAGCTCAAGTCAAAGCCTTTTTTGGCAGCTCAGTTTATCAAGTTCAATCAGATGTACTGTGTAGAAACATGTGAAGGAGTCAGTAAAGTGTTCTAGTTTACTCTAGTATAAGTCTGATAAACACTGTGGTTGTGGCGTAACATGGGAAAGAGCCTTTGTGGTAAGCTGTGCTTACATCAAGTGAGATATTTGAGGTTTAAACTCGTTTCCATCATACCAGTGAGCAGATATTGTTCTCATTTTAGACGCGCTGTAGCCCGAGCACTATCATGCAGCATAATTATAGAAGAAAAAGAAACACAGGTCCCCTGCACCGCTATTCTTCAAACCTAGACCTCTGTATTCGGGATGTAACGATACCAATTTTTTCAAACCGATACGATACCGATACTTGGATCTGAGTAATTGCCGATACAGAGTACAAAAAACGATACTTCTACCACACACATACACACACACACACAAATGCAATGAATTGGAAGACAGGTTTTATTTTATTCTCTGCTGATAAAAAATTTAATCTTAATAAAAAAAGACCACAAAAAAATTTCAAGTGAAAAATAAGCACTTCTGTTAAATTATTGCAGAGTCTCCACATTGTAATTTAACAAAATATCACTGAACTATTGGCACTGTCTCAAGCTTTCAGAATAATAAATAAACACTTCTGTTTGGAATAAAATAAATACAAATTAGGTTTGAGAATAAAATAAACTTTTAAATTATTGCAGAGTGTCCATATTGTAAACAAACAAACAAACAAAATAACGAAAGTATTTGGCATTGACGAATAAACTCCTCATCTGCCCGTGGATCATCAGTCCACTGTGCCGTTAAACCGAGGACTGACATCGCGCACACACTGATTGTCTTTACCTCTTCAGAAAGTTTTGACACCATTATATCTCTGATGTATGGGCGGTTGGGAATTTCATATCGCAGCTCGAGTAGGCTTATAAGACGGTGCAATCCTATGTTTTCCACGATTGGCATTGGCTGGTCATCCAGAGCGATAAAATGAGTCAGAGCCTCTGTTATTTTAACTGCCCGTGGATTTTCTCTTGACATTTTTCATCGCTTTTCCAAAACCTGAGTTAAAGTTGGCTGTTCTGGTCCACACTGCTGACATTTTGTTTAGCCTAGCTACAGCAGCCTCCAGTTTCTCTTTTTTATCTGGAGCCGCCAGTCTCACTCGCCTAACCCTGTGCCTGCTTAGCGCAGGATGTCCCCCTAGTGGCCAATCTAAAAAACTACAACAGAAATGACAAGCCACCCTCTGATTAATGAAATAAGTTGGTATCGGTTCATGGTATCGGTTAACTTTTATGAGTATGAGTACACACATATTTTACAGTATCGGCCCCGATACCCGATACCAGTATCGGTATCGGTGCATCCCTACTCTGCATGAAGTATCTGCAGAAGTATACAGTATTGCATGCAGCAAGATTCTGAGCTCCTAGTGCTTGTTCTTGTTTGCTATTTTGAATAATGGTCAGCACAGCAGGTGCAGTGGTTAGCACTGTCGCTTCACAGCAAGAAAGGACTTGATTTGGGCCCCCATGCATGGAGCCCGCATGTTCTCCTTGTGTCTGTGTGGGTTTCCTCTGAGCAATCTGTTGTCCTCCTACAGTCCAAAGACATGCCGTATACTTTAACTGGTAATTTTAATTGGATGTAGAAGTATATAGAATAAAGCATTGTATCAATGTGTCTTGTTGTCACATTGATACAGTTCAGGCAGTTTTCTTCATCTCTCAGAACTGTGGACAAGTTGTACTAGTATTTATTTCATTATCACCAATAATATGAGTAGAATTGGGGATTTGATTATTTAATTATTCGTTTTTTGTAACTATATTTTTCAGACAGCTGTTAAATCTTCTTACAGTCACACTAGATCAATTTTTGGGGGTTGACTTGATCCCAAAGACCAGTCGTTTTTTGGTTGTCTATTTAAGTGAGGCACAACTGATAGGTATCATATGACTTGAGTGCAAAATGGCTTATCTCTTAGCTGACTCTCCTCTACTGCCTCTGCAGCACACACCTCACATTCAAAGGTTGATTTTTGAAGCTCTTACTGTCTCTTCTTTCACACACCTTTCAGAGGGAAGGAGGGTCACTTTTGAAAGTAAGTCATCCAAATTCATGGTTTCTGCAGCTTGGTCTCTTATCTCTCCTCTACGTTGCTACATCCACATCTTTGACAGGCCAGATTTTAAAAGCTCTGCACTTTTATAGTATAAAATGTCAGATCCAAACAGGTTTGTCAGATGAGGCTGAAGAACCTTCAGTGCAGAGCTTTAGAAATCTGAAGCATTTTATCTTGGTTGCTGAAGCGTGTGATTTGCAGAAGCCTTCTACTTTATTTAACTCACTTTATTTCCACCTCAAATTCACATCATATACACAAATGTACCATATTAAAAATTCTGCAATGCAAAAACCGCTGTATGCACTTTAAACGCACACTCTGATCTAAAGGTATTATCTAGCCATTTTGTTAGTCAAGGTTACAACGAGGAAAAGAAAAGTCTCATATCTACGTTTTATGTCATAGTGACCTGGTAGTCAAAAACAGAAACAACAGAAGCAAGAAAGGAAAGAAAGAAAAAGATGTACAGCTGTCAGTTGCAATAGCAAATCTGATGGACACAAACAGCTTTGAGGCCTTGGGGAACAGACACAGGATCCCTGAGAGCGTCCTGTGTCAGATCCTTTGGGTTCTCTCTGGGATGCCGGATGAGATAACTGTGAATCTGACTTGTTCAGCACCTTTGGCTCATTGTTGTGTTCCTCAAGCTGTTCCTAAACAACTTTGCAGTCTGGGGGAAGGCCATTGCTGTCAGTGGGTGCCATTGCCAATGGGCAGGTGTATTTAGTTTGTAACAGCGCTTACCTTGGAGGTTTAACATCCGCATGAATGCCAGCTGCACAGCAGTTTGAACACTAATGTATGTGTTTCATGCAAGAGGACTAAAGAAGATGACCAAGTTATTATGATTTATATTAAGTTGCTAGCTCTAATCATAAATAAGTGCAAAATGTACAGATTTTCAAAGTGCTTTTAAGAACTCGTTAATATAGATCAAAATCAAAAAGTGAAGTGATGCAGTTAAAACAAAAAGAACATAAATGCTGAACAGTGTGAACGGCATTACAAGTAAAATAAATAAACACGGAAATAGATAAGTCCATAAAGAAGTGATAAGAAGATAAAACACTTTGGTCAGTTTTCTGTAAATGTACGTTTGTAATGTAATCTAGATGTAAATGAAAGGTGAGTTTGCGAACGTCAGCTCCTTTGTTAGAGAACAGTTAAGGGCTCTGATCAGAGGAACAACCCAGCAGCTCGGTTCCTTGGGTCTGACTGTAAATTTATAACACAGGTAAAAGCGTGGCACAAGTTTAAAATCAGCTGAAACAGCTGGATAAAATAGCTAGTATGCAGTAGCAAAACTGAGAGTGATATAGTGTTGTCTCTTTGATTTTGTTAAAAGCCTGACAGCTGAGTTTAGGACAGACTGGAGGCGGGGGGAAAAGACCAAGGCTTTACATTTTACTTAAGTCCAATTAGCCTGTAATTTGCCTCCATTTCCCTGCTATTACAATAAAGGTCTAAACAACAGGCCCAGCACTATGTGATGCTAGGATTTCGGAGCTTATACGCATCTATTAGTGAGATATGGCTCTATTGATTATTCCATTCTACTATGATTTACTCACTGATTTGGTCTCTTTCATACTTTTCTCATGCAACATCACATTAAGGTAGTTTTGTATGAGAAAAATACAAACGGGGCCATATTCATCAGTAACTTAACAACAATATTCAATAGATACATGAAATAAAGTGCTCACGTTTTTCTTTCTTTCCATGTTGGTTGTACACACAAGATTTGTAAATTTCATACTGATTGACATTATTATATCAATAAGCGTGATCGTTTTGTTGCCATAATCATGACGTGAAAATTTTCAACCATCTTTAATGCAGAATGCAGTTCGCTGATGCTGACTGGATAATGCCTTTAAAATGCTGCAGTGTGTGGGCACAAGCAGAGGGACTGACAAAATGAAGAATCTGTTTCAAGCATTTCCGTCTTCAGAGTACTTGCATTAATGCATTTTGCCAAACATGTACCACTCCTTTTGGAAAGCTTTTGTTTTTTTTTTGTTGAACTGATCTCATGGATGGTATGGCATGATGCACTGAGGTTTTAAAGCGATGGATGTACCTGACAGAGTAAGACATGCTGGCGCTGCCTGCCCTGACTGTGTTCCCTGCTGACTGTATTCAGAGTATAGCCGTCGCTTGAAGGACAGTCAGAGAGACAGAGAGAGGGAGAGAGAGAGGGTGATGCACCACAACACGCCTCACCGCTTCACAGTGGGACTCAACATGAGAGCTGCCAAGTGTACCGTGTGCCTGGATACTGTGCACTTTGGTCGCCAGGCAGCTACCTGTCTTGGTAAGTCACAGTTGTGCTCACAAGGACTATCAACTAGACAGTGATGTATACCTTCACATAAACCATATTTTAACTTCTTGCTATTTTACATTTTTCCAATTGTTTACACACATTTTCTGAAAGCATGCCTCATACTGTCAGAACTCTACACACAAATCAAAAAACACACACACAATGAGCAAAACTCTTCAATTCTCCTGCAAAATGAAACTTTACATTCAAAACAATGTAAATGGAATTTTGTTTTCAAATGACACATGAATAGACATTTATAAGAACCAGTTGAACACTGATGTGCTTAAAGTCATCATAATGACTTACTGTAAGCCTTTTGCTTAGTGTTGCACTTACAGACACTACATACAACATACAACAACGAACTTCTGGTAACAGTCCTGATTGGTCCTGGATGGTGTGTCTTCCACCATACGCTCCCTTTTTTTACTGCAGTTCTTTTTTTTGTTCAAATGTCAGTACAAGAATAAATGAATGAATAGAAAAATATTATTTTCCTGCTATCTCACAGTGTTTTGTATTTATTTCTGTAGTGTGTAATAGTTGCTAGACATTGGCTGGTTTTGTGTGGCTTTTGACATTAGTGGTTGATTCTGAGTAAAGTTAAAATAGTTTTGGGTCAAATGTTTGGTTTTGCAAGACAAGTTAAAGGTTATGTGAGCGTAGCTTGAATTTTACAGTTTGCGTTTAGTGTTTTGACACAAAGACATGAGATTTTAGCAAATGTGTTTTAGCGATTCAGAAAAACTGTATAAAGCTCTGATTTCTTTTCTTTTTTTTCATTTATGTTTTATTGGTTTTCTTGTTTATACAACATATGCAACAATACAACTTAATCACAGTGGGGGGAAAGAAAAGGGAAAAACAAAACAAACACAAAACAAACACAAAACAAAAACAAAAACAAAAACAAAAACAAAAACAAAAACAAAAACAAACCAGAGAATACAACGAGATTATACAAAATCGGCCTCCCATTTTGTACATAGTTCAACCATTTCGACCAGTATTCGTCAAATGAGTCCGCCTGCAACTTTAGCCTAAAAGTTATTCTTTCCATAACAAAAATAGTATATATCACATCAATCCACTCATTTATAGTAGGAGTATCCTCATTAAGTCAACGGCGGGTTATGGCATGTTTGGAAGCTACCAACAGCACACTGAACAAATATTTATCCGGTTTACATAGATTAAGACTCTCTAAGTTACCTGGGTACAATACTGCAAAATGAAATTGGAAGATTGTTTCCAGGACCTTATGTATTTCCTTCAAAAACAGAGCCACATGAGGACATTCCCAAAAGATGTGGAAATGATTTGCTGCTGCATGTCCACACTGCCTCCAGCATGTTGTCTTATGGGAATAATTGGATTTTTGAGCCGAGGTATTAAAATAATGAATTACATTCTTCCAACTGAATTCCCTCCACGAGGGGGAGCTTGTTACCGACCACTGCTGCCTACAGATCCCATCCCATTCCTCTCCTGTTAGGGATAGATTACCCTCTGTTTCCCATCTTGCTTTAACATATCTTGTATCATGACCCCTTAGGTTGGTCAGTGAACGATATAATTTGGAAATAATTTTTTGATAGGATGCATATGCATTCTCGAATATGTAAATAATTTCTTCATTCCCAGTCGATAACTGGGGATGTTTTAGCTTTTTATTCAAGAAGTCCCTCAGTTGCAAATATCTAAAAAAGTCTTGATTTTGCAACCCAAACTTATTCTTAAGGTCCTGGAAACTCAATCACTTTTCTGTCTTTCAACAAGATACTGTATGTGGTGAGACCTTTATTAGCCCATGTTTTATATGTTGAGTTGATCTTACTAGGCAGAAATTCTGGGTCATATGCAAACCACCTAAGGAATCTGGCCCTCTGATTTAATTGATACTTTTTAAGTACTCTTTTCCATGTCTTTATTGAGCTTACTATCCATAGGTTGCCCGGGTCTCCCAGGAGACGCAACTCTGAGGGATCTCCTATCAGTGCCCCAACAGGGAAGTTACCTCCCAAGGAAAATTCCACTTCCTTCCATCTTGAACAACATCCAGGTTTACACCAGCCCACCAGACTCCTTATTTGGATTGCCCTATAATAGTCATGTAGGCAAGGGAGGCCTAGTCCTCCTTTATCCTTGGGAAGCTAAAGTGTTTTAAGCTTAACGCTTTACTTTTTCCCCGCCCATATAAATCTGGAGAGGATCCTATCCCATTCTGCAAAGTATCTATCAGGGCTTTCTATAGAAACAGCCTGGAACAAAAAGCTCTGATTTCTTAATTGCAATTATGTGTAAAAGGTGTTTAGCAATGTGGTTAGTAGCAAAGTTGGGCAACTGAGTTTACAATTTTGAAAAGTGCAGCACTGAACAAAAAAGGCTTACATTAAGTCATTATGATGACTGGAGACGAGGTGGTCATAGTGTTTTACATTAAGCACATCAGTGTTTAACTGGTTCATATAAATGTCTATTCATGTAATGGTTTGTGTGTCATTTGAAAACAAAACGCCATTTTGACAAGAAATGACATTGTTTTGAATGTAGAGTTTCATTTTGCAGGAGAATTGAAGGGTTTTGCTCGTTGTGTGTGTGTTTTTGTGATTTGTGTGCAGAGTTCTGACAATATGAGGGATGTTTTCAGGAAATGTGTGTAAACAATTGAGAAAAAATGTATGTTGCTGTCTCTCCGTCTTCTATTTGCCAGACTGAACCCTGATTCATCTTTCAAAATATATCTCATGGAGGTTTCCATGGAATCCATTTCAAACACTCTATAATAGATAATAGATAAGTAGCGATACAGAAAGACAGACTAATGAAATAGTGTATTTACAGTATATGCACTCCAGATATATGTGCATTACAATATAGTCTACAGTACTGCAAGAGTACCATCTATAACAACCTAGCCAACAGTAAGAGTAGGCCTATGGGCACAGAACTGTACTGGAAGAGTCGCTGGTTACAGGTTACACTCGCACATACTGATATCGTAGATCTTTAAGTCTTGCAGAGGGTCTGATCACATCATTAGAAACATGTGTGTTCAGCTGTGAGTTGCTGTGTGTAAAAGATGACAGCTGTGTTGAAGTTGTGTTCACATTTTGCTGCCAGTGTTTACAGTTTTGCAACACACATGTGAAATGTGTTTAGTGACTAAGGATATGTTTAAGGTTTTGAAAAACAGAGTGTATGAGTTTTGCAAATTGTGTCTAAGTACCTGAACCGTGTTTAAGGTTTGGCCGAAAGACTGTTTGATGTCTTAGAGAATGGAGTTTAGTGTTTTACCAATTCAGAAAAACTGTGATAAGACCAAAGTTGACATTAGCCTTTCTGTCTGTGTTTTGCAGTTTTCCGTTTTACAATGAAAGTCATCATTCTGGGTTTTAATAGTAGCATTTCATCTTTAAATCTTTACATCAGTGAACACATATACAAAATGTTCAGTCTTTGACGGTTTGCAGATGTTTAACAGTTGGCAAACACAAGCTTTTTTCACAAGAAAAGAGCATTTTTATGGACAGATAAACCTACTGTGCATTCTCCTTACGCTGATAGTGTTAACACGCTCTCCTTTTAGACTGGCGGTGTCAGTAGTGTCGCTCTGCTCTCTCCTCAGAATGCCATGCATTGTGCCACCCGAAATGCTCCCCCTGCCTTCCAGCCACATGCGGGATGTCCAGTGACTGCTCCCTGCATCTGTCTGAGGGCCTGTGTCGAGATAAGAGCAGCGCTCCGGGCCAGCAGCTGAAAGAGGCCGGCGGACACATGCACTTGGAGGGCTGGATGAAACAGCCCAGGTTAGCTGTGGACACAGTGGTGTCTGACTCAGTCTTTGCTCACTTGCATTATTATATATCAAGACCGTCCTACACATCACCTGCCGAAACAGCTGCACATAAATCTGCAGTTCTAATGTGCAGACTTCACATATACCCGTTTTTTAAGTGAGTTACACCTCCAGCAGTGAGATGGAGATGAATGTGAGACACGATTTAACAAAATCTGACAAATTAGAGCATTATAGGGTCTGATAAATATCAACCTTATATTTTGAATATTAGTAGTAGTAAAAGTACAAATTTCCAAACTTTTTTTTTGCCTTTTTTTCTGTAATTCTCCAGTTCTCAGTTTCGCTTTGTGTTACTGTGTATTTGGCTTCTGCTTTATTGTTTTTTTTAATGCCATGTTTACAAACAGTGATTTTATCTGAGCATCTGATCTTTTCATCCACATGTGTTACATTTCACAACGGTAGAGATTTACAAACGAGGAGTGTCTGTACAAACAGCTTTAAAAATTAAAAAAAAGACAACAAGAGTGGATACATCACACAGCATTTTATACATCTGATGTACAGTCATGTGAAAAAGAAATGACACCCAAGATGGCAAAGTTATCTCAGGACTCACCTGGTCTTTAGCAGATCTTCTAGTTAAGTAAATACTAAATTAGGGGATTTACATATTGTATACATCATTAACAAAAACGTAATAAATCAAACAATAGTTCAGCCAATATACAGAAACAGTGTGTGGAAAAACAAAGTCCACCTGTACTCAATTAAGAGGGAACGTAGCAGCCAGCTGCTGCTAATCACATATATTGATTAATTGATGGTCAACAAGCGAGAGCAACTCACATGCTCACAGCTGTAAAAGCAGAAGTTTTGGAACATTTGGGTGTGTGTTACAGTGTCAAGGAGGAAAGACATCAGTGATGATCTTAAAGAAGCAATCGTTAGTACCTGCCAATCTGGGAAGGGCCACGAGTTACATACATTTCCATACAATATGGAGTCTGTCATTCTACAGTGAGGGAGCTATATGTGTAACACACGGGGAACACTAAAGCAGTCGCGCCAGAATGTCCTGCTAAAAAGAAAGATTCTTTAAAATACAAGGGGGAGCAAGCGAGTCAGATACCCAGGGCACAGAGATGAAGCAGGACATTCTGATCAGAAACAGTTTATTACTAGACCAGGGAGCACAAATAAAACATCCTTAAAATGTACATAATAAAATGTTGTCAATCTAGTAAAACAATCCTAAAACCTGTAAAACTACCATTTTCTACATTCACTAAAACCCCCCTGCTATAATTATGCCACATGTTCATTATGGGTCCATCAGCAGGCCAGGAATTCCAGCTTTAGAGCAGAGTTCACGCCAGCCCCGTCTTCGGCAGACAAGGAAGAGCCTCCCATCTTCTTGTCCTTCCACTGGCCCATCATATCCCAGCCCAGCTTGCGTTCTGCACCCGAATCCATCATGCGACCACCGCCACAGCTCCCCTTGCGTCGGTGTCCTGTAAAATAACAAGTACAGGCCAGAATAATGGTTCCAGAAGCGGCCGTGGCTCATGGCCATGGCGACCTTCTCCCAACCCAGCTGCACCCAGTAAACAACAGTAGAGACCCTACTCACAAATGCAGGTAAACCTCTGCCCTGCTGCCAATCACACACGTTGTCTCCTACTGTTGCCATTCCATGAGGTCAGGACTGGGTCGCCGGGTCACGCTGGCCATCTAGCATTAACTTTCCAGTCTGGGGCCTCTCTCCTTCAGTGCTCAGCTAGCCTGCTTTTAAAAGGTCTTTACACAGCTGATAGGCCACCTCTGGACACACCCATGCCTCAGCAGGTGGTCCCTATCAGCTAATTTGTCCCATGTGTAGCCAGTCCACAGTGGATTAAAAACTATGTCACATAAAACACTAAAAACCATGCAATAGAAACAGAATAAAACCATGCAAATAAAACGACACACATAAATAAACACTAAAAATCAGAATAAAAACAATATACAAGATAAATACAAATTTCCACTGTGTGACATCTGCACCCATGTCCTCTAACTGATCAGGTGGCCTGATGTTACTGAGAACAACTCCTCATAGGCCCTCACAATAATACTCCGTCTGGTAAAATCCACTCATCTGTCTTCACAGTGGTATTGTTGTCGTCTTGTGTTTTTGCAGGAATGGCAAACGAGGCCAGGGCTGGGAGAGGAAATATGTGGTCCTGGATGGGACTAAAATATCCATCTATGAGATAGAGCCCAGAGAAGGTGACATGTTTAGCTGTCTGGATTTTTAGATAGATGGAAAGTTATTAGAGTGGGCACCAGTGCTTATGAATCTCCTTATGTGTGTTGCTCAGACTCAGTGAAACCACTGGAGGAGTTTGATCTGTGTCTGTCAGATGGGGAGGTGGTGGTTCATGGAGCAGTGGGAGCATCTGAACTACCAAACACTGCCAAGTCAGGTAGATGTGAAGTGTACCAGGCAGCCTTTGCCTTCCCAATGTTGTTCAAAAGTCTGTCAAATATTAATCATTTGAAGTCGTGTCATACTTTATTCTCTCTGTGTGTCAGATGTTCCTTATGTCCTAAAGCTGGAGTCACGGTGTCACACTCCCTGTTGGCCTGGTCAGGCTGTTTACTTCATGGCTCCCAGTTTCCCAGACAAACAGCGCTGGGTGGCTGTGATGGAGTCTGTGGTGGCTGCGGGCCGAGCCTCCCGGGAGAAGGCAGAGGCTGACGCAGTGAGTATCTCCAGAGCAGGCGAACGCAACCCGGGGCAGCTCGCTCTCTGTCTTTAATGTCTCCTGACTCAATTCATATCCGGCCGTGGTCACAGCTGTCGCGTCTGTGGTCGTAAACATGATATTTGACTGTGTTGGTGCTGTTCACCATGAGCAGATTTCCCCTCCGTAGACTATTTAAGACGTAGGTTTCGAGCTTAAAGTTTAACGGGTAGTTTCGCTTACGTGCGTCATTAATTGTCCCTTTCTTCTCTCTTCTTTTCTCTTTCTCTCCTCTCTCTTTGTCTCTCTCGCCTGTGTTTGTTGCTTTTTCATCGTGACACATTGTATGTCCGGCATATGGGCGTGTTTTGTCGATTTGCTCTATTCCTACCCATGTGTCACTGCACACATAGGCTGCTGTGTCCAAAAGACAAATGGTTCTGTCTCCACTGGTCCAGGTAAACAGTTAGACACGAGACATTTTGACACACACGAGCACTGCACATCCTACACGAGGCACGCTGTAGTGCATGAGTCTGTCATTTCGTTGGCTGTCACCTGCCCCCCACCCTGCTGTCACTTCACTTGCTGTGACCACTTCTCACTTTCACTATCCTTTGCTGTATCCTGAACAAACTCTCAAATATTCTTCCCTGTCTCCGATGTCCTTTTTTCTAACCACAGTACACAAATATTCGCCAAGATGTCTGATCATCTTTGGGTTGAATCTCTGCAGCTGTCCTGTCCGGAGGAGCAGGGACCGCACTGCCGAGCTTTACCTGTTTGTGTACTTGTCTGCGTTGTTACCTCTGCCCTTTATGCACACTCCTCTGAGGCTGGGACTCAAGTCACTTGACTTAACCAAGAGACGCAAGTCATATTCTTACTAATCTTTAAAAATAAAAGCAACGACAAGATCTAGAGCTGAATGTGGTAATATTAAAATTACATGAAACTAATGTTGTCCAAGTAATTTTTTCTCATCCTCATTAACTTGTAAATTCAGGTTGATATGAGTGAAACGACGAGTGAAACCTCATGTGTCAGTCATGGAGTTCATCTGAAGTCACTTTATGGGTGACTCTGTAAACGGCAATGCTCATTTTTCATAATTTACTCTATTTATAGACCAATCACTGAAATTGTATAAGCACTATGAATGTGATGGACATGAGCTTAGTACATCTGTCATCCATATAAATCAGCACAGATGCTTATTGGGTACACAGGCGAGGGAGGCCTAAAGCTTGCTACTGTACTTCTACCCAATCCCTAAAGGAGTTCAAATTCCTATCAGACTCAATTGCCACCTTTTAATATCAATAGTTTAAGTTGCTATGGCGACTGTCCTAATCTGCTTGACCCTCTCATCTCAGCTTGCAGCTGTATGTATCTAATTCTGTTGTATACGTGTAGAAGATATCAGCAGCGTATGAGCTGGAACACTGACTCAGTAATGAGGGAGCCGGCGGTGATGCTGATTACAGTGTTAATAATGACTCTTGTTTAAACGCAGTAGAGCTTGTAGACTTTGATCCTTTCACTCTGATCATTTGTGTAAACATTACGTTTTTGCAATCTGTACTTGACCACTGGCAAAATATTTACTTCATTTATTCATTTCGAATGTAAAATCTTGTTCTCAGCTTCGTAGGAGTCGCTAATGTTTATTAAAAGTATCTTTTATTCCCTTTAATGCTGACAAGTGGTACAAAATTACTTTATTACAAATGAAAGCATCGTTTCTTTGGTACTGTAGAGCCTCTGAATAAAACAGCGTGCTATAAACAAGTATAACTTTCTATCCGTGACCTGAAGCTGAAGACCGCTTGTGACTTGGTCCCACGTCTGACACTGTGATTCTGAACCCAGTCCTCCAACCATCCAGCCCCTCCCGTCCTGCTCCTCTGTTCCCTCCTACCCAAGGTCACGTGGAGGTCGTGATCCAGCTGACCCTTCACCCCTCTCTGTTCTTTCAGAAGCTGCTGGGAAACTCTCTGCTGAAGCTGGAGGGAGATGACAGGCTGGACATTAACTGCACCCTTCCGCTCACAGATCAGGTAGGAACATGTTTTATATGCTATAAAATGATATTCATATGTAACTACATATATATTTATTAGAAAATATGTTTACTTCTTAATTGTGCATTTTAAGCAGTAGAAAATGACATGATCTGCAGTTGCAGGTGTATTCAGGAGAAGAACGATGTATTGGAGCATGGAGCAGATGCTCGGGGCTCTCTGCCAGGATTTGCCGCATGTTGCTCCAGTTTGAAATGTCACCACGTTCACTTGAATATTTATGTTTTTTTTGTGTTTCGCTGCTGTGCCGCAGATCGTTCTGGTGGGCTCTGAAGAGGGGCTGTATGCGCTGAATGTTATCAAGAACTCCCTGACTCACATTCCTGGCCTGGGGTCAGTCTTTCAGATCTACATCATCAAAGAGCAGGAGAAACTGCTGATGATTGTTGGTAAGAGGCCCAGCTTTGGTATTTTCAGTAGAAAATAAATGTCTGCTGAGCAGCAGGAGTCGACTCTAGATTTTCATTCGCTCAGACATTCACAGTGTCGGTCGTAAATCAAAAGGTCAATATCTGCTGCCATTACAAATAATTGGCATAATTGATGAAGTGCAATTATTATGCATCATTTAAACTGAAAGGTTGGTCTGCCATACTAATAACTTTGGAGAAACTTGTAAATATCTTGTTACACAAGACAGCAGGGTGGCTTAAAAGTGACTAATGTCTTTATCCTTGAACAAGCTATGTGTAATGTCTGTGTGCTGCAGGGGATGAGCGAGCGCTGTGTCTGGTGGAGATTAAAAGAGTGAAGCAGTCTCTGGCCCAGTCCCACCTGCCTAGCCAGTCTGAACTGGCTCCATACATCTTTGAGACTGTGAAAGGCTGCCATCTGTTTGCTGCAGGAAAGGTAGTTCTTCTGTCTTTGCATGAATGCTGTTTTCATGGTTGAAATGTGATCGTACATACGAGCATGTGCATTCTCTTTACAGATAGACAACACGCCTTGTATATGTGCTGCAATGCCAAACAAAATAACCATTCTGCGCTACAATGAAAATCTTAGCAAATACTGCATTCGTAAGGTAAGTATGACACAGTACAGTCTTTTATACTGTTGAAAGTATGTCATGCTTTTTTTCTTTTGACCAAACAAAGGTAACGTTTGGTTTTAAAGTGGATAAATCTTCTACCTTCAAAACATTTTCTACTACTAGATGTGCTTCAAAGTACCGGCTTTCCCTCACCACCTAATTCTTTACCTCACAGGAAATTGAAACTCTGGAGCCCTGCAGCTGCATCCATCTGACCAGTTACAGCATCATCATCGGCACAAACAAGTTCTACGAGATTGAAATGAAGCAATTTGTACTTGAGGGTGAAGTACTTCTTTATGCCTTTAATGCTTCCAGGATCAGATCAGTTACCAGCCAGTCACAGGATGATATTTTACAGTTGTTGGATCACTGTGTGGCTTTTAACCTCAGCTTTTTCCGCTGCAGAATTCTTGGACAAGAACGACGTTTCGTTGGCCCCGGCTGTGTTTGCAGCCTCGTCTCACAGTTTTCCCATCGCCATCATGCAGGTGGCCAGCAGCATGCAGAAGGAGGAATATCTTCTGTGTTTTCACGGTAAATCTATAGGAACTGAGCTCCATGAGCTCATGAGATACGATTAACCAAGTCAGTGCAACAGAAGGGGTTTTTCTTCTAACCTGGCTCGATCGAAACATGTTTCAGGCTCCAACTGTTTTACATTTTCAGCTGGGTGAATGTGTTTTACACATGCATCCTGTTGTGCTAGTAGTACTGCAGTTTCAGAAGCACAAACTGTTAGTGTCCCAGGATTTTTAATGCACTCGTTGCATAGTGGTTACCACTCCGACACTCCAAAGACATGTACTTACTGGGGATAGGTTACTGATTCTAAATGTCGATTCTAGGTATATATCTATAAATAATAAATGTCTAATCTGGGTATATAAGCTGAATAACATATTTGGGGGTTAAAGCTATTATATTATAAAAGTGTGCTTAAAATACTGCTGTCTGCACACAGTGTTTTGTCTGTAAGAGTATGATGAAGAGTGCAGCAAATGTTTCTGTGGCAGAGTTTGGAGTGTTCGTGGACTCGTATGGACGAAGAAGCCGCACTGAGGAAATCAAGTGGAGCCGTTTGCCTCTGTCGTTTGGTAACTGCTGTTTCTTTCATCTTAATTCTCTCATTGAATTAAAAAAACAAAAAAAAACAAAACACCATTAACTGTACCAAATTCACTAAATAATTGTGTGTGTCGTCTGTTGCAGCCTACAGAGAGCCCTACCTGTTTGTCACCTACTTCAACTCCTTGGATGTCATCGAGGTGCAGGGGCACGCTGCTCTGGGGTGAGACACAGTGGCCTCTTTGTGCCACATCTTACACTCGTTGAGTTTACTTCTCAGCTGCATTTCCCTCAATTTGGTCTTTTCTTCCAGTCCTACAGTGCTGGCACACCTAGATATTCCAAATCCACGTTACCTGGGCCCAGCTATTTCCTCTGGGGCAATTTACCTCGCCTCCTCCTACCAGAACAAACTGCGGGTCATCTGCTGTAAGGGAAGTCTGATCAGAGAGTCTGGGGAGCTCCAGAGGACCGGGTCCAGTCGAGGGTCAGTTCACTCTGTCATGTTTGCTCACTTTAATCCAGTTTAAACAAAGAAAAAAAAAATATTTCAGTGACAGTCGGAGTGAGTTAATCATTCAAACACAAAACAAATCACCTAAAAACTCCTGAGTGCTTGTATTGTCTGCTAAAAATCACTGGAAGGTTGGCTTTGCTATGTCTGCTACCATCCATGGTGTGTTTTTGTTGTTGTTGTCAACAGTAGTCCCAGTAAGCGGTGTCCACCCACCTACACAGAGCACATCTCTAAGCGTCTGACCTCAGGCCCCGGCAGCCATGACGGCTTGCATCGGGAGCCGAGCACCCCACATCGTTATCGGGAGGGCCGCACAGAGTTCAGAAGAGACAAGTCTCCTGCCCGGCCTCTGGACCGGGAGAAGTCACCGGGCAGGGTGTTGGACAGCCGCAGGGAGAGGTCTCCTGGAAGATTCGGAGACAGCAGTCGACTCCACGCTGGTTCTGTCCGAACCCAGCTCGCACCTGTTAACAAGGTATGCAGGAGTTTCCGGTCGGCCTGTGGATGCGCTAAGGATTATTATGAACAAAATCAAGCTGCCCTTCTGGTAGAAAGGGCATCCAAATATTTAATGAGTGTGTTCTGCCTTGGATTTGATCACAGACAAAAACAGTCCTATGGCAACACAAAGCTGTTCTGCTGAATGTGGATACATCATACTGACATGTCTCCAGATGTCTTCTCCCCGGTTATTTCTGTCAATGTGCAGAAAAATACAGTTTATATCTGTAAAGTGTGGAAACTGTTGCGCTTTCACAAAGTCTTCTGAAGAGGCTCAAGCTCCAGCAGCGCTTGTGCTATAAAGAGCAAACTTACTGCTTAGTCAGCATGCTTGAGGTCATCCTGGTGAAGACTGCAAGAAAAAACCTTGCTCTTTATGCTGCATGTCTGTGAAGGTTCTCAGTCATCCAGGTCATCGTAGTCAAAGGAGCTTGCAAAGAAAAGCGTCTGGACTTCTTTAAGTTACTTGAAAGTCTTTATGCTGCAGTGTTGCTGCTGGAGTTTCAGACTCTAGATTTTTTTTTTTTTCTTTTAAACAAACCTCTGTCTCAGCACAGATACATTTGTGCACATAACCACACACACAGTAGGTTATTTTGATTTTAACACAGTGACTCTGCAGACTGGTGTACACATGCGTGTGCTATGAGGAAGGCTAATCGTTATAGGGTCTGTCAATAAAACTGAATTGAAATGAATGAGTGAATTAAATAGGCTGGATCTCTTTTTCCATATCTAACAAGTTACTGTCTGCAGATGAAGTGCTGAACTATAGTTGAAATACACAACACAGGCTAAAGGCAAAACAGCTGATGTGTGGGGATACAGAGAAATACTACATGAATGTGCTTGTGCTTTAAGCGCTGGGTTCAGTAAGACTGGGAGAAAGCCACGTGAATTTAAAAGCTGCGTCACTGCCCAGCATCAGGAAAAGGATCACCTCTGATTAGAGTTGCAGATTTTATTAAAATACTCCAGGCTGTGTAAGACAAATTCATCTGCAACCCCCAGTGGTGTGAGAGCAGGTAAAGAACAAATATAAAAAAAAAAAAAGAAGAATTCAAAAAATGAAATTACTTTCTCGTTTTTTAAGGTTAATATGAATGAGGCTCAGTTGCCCTGTTTGAGGATAGATAATATTAAGTATTGTAACATGCAGACATCATGGGCTGCCTCTTGAGACATTTTTTTATATAGTGTGTAACAAATCTGATAATAGAAGTCAAAATCAAACAAACAGGGAAAAAACAAAACAAAAAACACCTTCAAAGTGTGTGCACACTGCTGAGGAAAAAACCCTATAATATGCACCTTGTACTGGGATTCCCTGCTTCCTTCCTGCTGTTCCAAATAAATATTACTAGCAGCAGCGATCAGGTGCAAAATAAGACAAGCTTTATTGTTAAATTTAGCAGTTTGCTGTAAACTTCAGTAAATCATGTTTGTACGATTCATTTAAATACATATCCAGTAAGGCCACTCACCTTTAGTTTCACAACTGATGCTGCAGCTCTTCAGTAAATACAGACAACACCAAACTATTCATGATGTTTAAGCCACAGTGACACGCTTTGACCTTTGCTCTTAATCTGTGTTTGCAGGTGTGGGATCAGTCGTCAGTGTGAGTCCACTTGCTGCTCCTGACTGGAGGTTGTAGAGAACCAACTGCAAAAGCCCTTATTCCACCCTGAGTCCAAGCGCACACACACGCACGCACGCACACTGCCTGTACATAGTGCAGCGTCAGTTCCTCGTTCAACCTCACAAAAACCTGCAACGGGAGACGTCTCCTGTGACAATCCTCTTGACACGTGCTTTTATGGGAGTTATCCCACAGTAGATTTGGTGGCAGGGAACCTACGCTGATCTACAGAAGCTACTTTCTATCTCCTCAAAGTTGTAAATATTGCTGTCGGAGTTTTTATAGATAAAAGGGAAGAGTCGGCTGGTAAAGCCATGTCTATTTTTTTTAAAAAATGAGTTTCTAAAGATGTTGCAGGGAGATTAACGCTGTCGCTGGCTAGGACGTACAATATCAACCTTACATAAGAATCTGAAATATCACAGGGTTTTTTTTCCTCCGTTAAGAGAATTAAACTGACATTGAATTACTTTCATAGCTCACTAACGGAAGGGAGATCTGAGGAGGCAAGACTTTGCACACAAGACTGGATTTGATCAGGAGTTTAAAAGCTCATTTTTGTTACACGACCAGATCAACCGTGTGGTCTTCTTGCCTGAATAGCCTTTGATATATAACTGCATACGAGTGCTTCGACCGTCGTTGTCCGGCCATACTTTGTAAAACAATTAAGCAGCAGTGTTTCGCTCCAAGTGTTCCTCGTGTTGTTTTAGCAAACCTAAGAAAGAAACACGCAGCTCTGCCTCTGATGCCGGACGCCGTGCTGTCAGGCTGGCTCAAAGCGCCTCAGCTTGCTATTAGTCCGCTGCTGCCGATTATGGTACAGATGTCCCGCTTCTGTGCAGTGATATGAAGTCTAGTAACCGTCAGGGGTCGTCACTTGCTTGTATCGTTTCTTTAGAGGCAGCAAGACCACCCCCCACTCATCACATCAGTGAGCATGACTAACTTAGAGCAGCACTGTCGCTTTTTGATCGATTCTCTTGGTTGTTCTTTTCTGTCATGTACTCACTTGGATTTGCATTCTATAAGTAGAAATTGATGTTAGACAGTGTAACTTAAGATTTTCTTGATTTTTAGAGCTGTATACCAGTACACGCATTAAACATGATTCTAGTGTCCGTTTTCTTCTTTGTGTGCTCTCAGTTGCAGATTCTCCACCACAGCAAGTTGTGTCAGTGAAAGCAGGTATCACCTAGCAAGCAAACAGTCACAACAGATTCATCTTCTAGTTTATTTCTTTAATTCTACAACAATGTAATTCTCTTTAAAAGGAAATCCAGAACAGAACAAAATATTCAGACTGAACAAGGAGCACTTGTTGTTACAGGAATTTGCTATGTACAGCCATACACTCGACAGACATGAGAAGGTTCAAAGTGCTTAACAGAGGGGGTGAGAGAGGAAGAAGAAAAAGCACGAGTGATCCCTTTGTGAGAGACCCGTAATAAAAACTGCTTGGCACCAGGCTCCACCAAAGAGACACTCAGTCACACTAATGCTTGAAATGCTTGATGCATTTATACACTCACACCTCATGTGACTACTGGGCCATTGCAGTGATGCCTCTAAAAGCAAGTCAGCGTGAGTGGAAAAAACAAAACCCCAACATATGCATACTGGGGGTGGGGACACAGCAACGTTAACTGAAGCCCACATTACCAGCCCCTCCCACACACAGATCTGTCCATAACTCCAGCATGCTGTTGCAATACTGAAAAGCACACTTTCAGTCTCACTTTACTCAGATGCACCCTGTGGCAGTGTTTACTTAATGTCATGTGCAAATAAACAGCCTTTCCTCTCCCGTGAGACCATTCACATTCATGGATTGTTTAACAAGAAGTCCCTGTGACTGTGGTGAAACTCGAAAAAGGGAACTCACGCTGCTGGTCGTCAATGTGGGGAAGGTCAAAAAGCTTTGGCTTCACAAGGGAGTGTGGAGTCTTAAAATAATAAATTGTCTATTTGGACACAATTGCTCCATTTTGTTGCCATCAGATGTAGTTTGTGGAATTGACTCATCTTTCGCGAGAGGGCCAAAAATAATATATTTCAGTTCTCTTTGAAAGACTAAAGGTCAGGCTGTCGAATTAAACACTTCCACAGGAGGTCGACACTAAAAAGCACACACTTTAAGCCGGTTGTTTTGACCACCTAAAACAGCAGCTCCACCACCAGATGGCAACAATCTCAACTCAGCATCATGCACAAATCCAACAGGAAGTGACAGGAATGGGCTCAGTCAAACAGTTTTAGGATAATTAAGTAGCATCAGGTTGTCAATCACAGTTAAATGTCTGCGTTTCCTCCCTTAGTCCAAAACTTGCTGTGTTTATATCTACAGCAGCCATCTGACACAGCGAGCTGGATCATGGGGAATAGAGAGCGGCAGTCTGAACAAAGATTATCAACCTCGTCTACGCTTCTGTGCTGTACCTTTAAATGTTCCAGCTGAACAGTAATCAGGGGAGGGGTTTACAAAAAGATTTGCAACACAACAACAACCCATTCGCGCTGGAAATCTGAAAAGCAAGAGTCACTCAGCAACTAGAAGCTCAGTATGTGAATGTATGTGTGTCTACATGAACAAGTGTGGATGCAAGTAGAGGTAGTGTTTGTAGATGGGTGTGAATGGTATAAATGTATGAGAGCTTTAAAGGGGGCAGGGCTTCATTTTGGGTTCAGGCTGCTTGTTTTGGACCACTGTTCACTCAGTGCATAGACATCTCGTTGGCTACCTTTGACTGCTCACCCCCTCATAATGCTGAAATCTTTACATCCACACATGCTGCGATTGGCCAACACAAAATATTCTGACGGGATGCTGTAGCCAAAGTTCAGAAGCACCGCTCAGTCTGCGTTTCTGATTATCCTGTGGCAAAAACTGAGTTAACTGGAGTTTTAACAGCAAGTCAACAATACAAATATCAATAAATAAAATCCAAGTAGGGGGAGGAGAGAGAACCATTACAGCATCAAATCAGGTCACCCTGCTTCTCCATTTATTCATTAAAAACAAAACAAACTGCCTTAAACAGATTGCAAAATATAGGTATTTTATGCAATTTCAAAAAAAGAAAAGAAAAAAACTTTGGTGACTAATTAAGTGCCACTATTCAAAGATTCTATACATTTTCTTAAATGCTATGTAGGTATCTGAATATATTATTCCTCTCATTTACTGTACAAAAGTTGTGTCTGTGTGTGCACAAGTAGTTTGTGAATGGGTGTGAGGCTGAGCAGGCGTCTCAGCGATGCTTTGACAGATTTCATGTGGCGTTACAGACCCGGGAAATGCAGAAAGCCCTTTCTACTGCTGCTGTGCTCCTCTGTGATTTAGACAAAGTGGAATTTGTTTCGTAGTGGCTGACAGCCACCTGAAAAAAAAATATATATATATATATACATAGATAAAAAGATGTCTTGTTGTGAGCTTTACACCCGTCTGATTAGTACCAGAGGACTGGGGGGGAGAAGAAAAACAAAACAAAACAGGTTGTTCCGTCCCAGTGCCTGCTGGGTAAAACAAAACTGGATCTTTTGGCAGCAGTTGGCCGCACCGTCGTGTGCTTCAGTTTGTCCACGGCAGACAAACTGAAAAAACGTCGGTATTGATGCAGGTCTATCGGCCAAACCTGTGTGATGTTAATGCTTTGAAACAAAAAGCCAAAGCCTGAAATCAGCAGAGTCTCACAGTGAGTGCTCCCTGCACACGAGTAATAAACAGTCTGTTGGTATGGAGGAGCAGCGCAGCACGAGCTGTTAAAAGACCAAATAGCCACAAGCCTTTTCCTCTCACTAACTTGCTGCATGACTTGTCTACACGGGGGCTTCAAACACAAAATGATTCACCATCCTCACCGTGATCAGGATAAGGATGCCAAACTACTGAAAAATTTTTAAAAAGCAATTAGAAAGGAAAAAAAAAAAAAGAAAAAAGAAAAAAGTGCATTTAAATATGTGAACAGCACAGAATTTTACAAATTCACAAACTCCAGGAGTCCAGCCTCCTTTCTGTACTCTGGACTGAATCTCAACCATAACTAAATGTGATGTTCACAAAGCATCAAGGGCTTTTTGATTTGTACATCACTTGTTTGCCACCACATTTGTGCGTCTCTTCTGAAAAGCTGCTTAAAAGCTCACCCAAACAAAGCAAGCACAGTTGAGACTCGGCCCACAGAAAGTTAAAGGCTCAATTCACCCAGTTATCCAGAGTAATGACACTGCAAACAAAGGCTGCGGCCAGTTTCTTTAAAAGATACACTTCACTGTTTTACACACTTTTCAGACAAGCTCTCCTTTAGACTGAACATGTGACTGAGTGTATGCAAGCATCCTCACAGCACTCTTACCAAGTCAAAATGGCAAAACTTGCCTCACTCTCAACAAGTCTGAATATACGGAGCCTAAACAAGCTTCTTAGGCACTCTGGTTTAATTTGGAATATGATGCACTTCAGCATTCCCAGTCCAGGAGAGGGAGGAATGGGGTTTTCAAATGTACTGAGCTCTTGCACACAATGGTAGAGAGGAACAAATATTCCCAAGTGTGCTATTACTAGTTGGTGACAATACAAATGCATGTATGGTAAATATCACCTGCTTACAGAGGTTCTTGAGCAGAGGGGAACATCAATATTTAAGTGACCCATTTTTAAATAGGATACTATCACTTCAGTCACTTTAGCTGATGATCAACCAATGTCTGAAAAGCATGGAGTCAGTTTTTTTCCCACAGAGGACTTCATGTAGTTTATTACTAACTGATCAGTCTGCGGTCATGTTATCAAGTCATTACCATTAGAAAGCAGCATTTTTAAACGAGATTCTGAGCTACATAGCCGGAAGTATTAGTAATTTTAGAAACTAGTTTCCTGCACTTTTAGGACAATTCTAAAGTGTAACAGGTTCAATGGGTATGTGCCTCTCAGTCAGATCAGTCTTATTTTAATGTGGAAATCATACCTGCAAGTGTAGCATTGCAAAGTTGATAGTTTGATTGGGGGATGAATCTCACACTGGATCAGGCTTCTCAAATTTGCTTGTTACATGTATTCAGATATAAAAGGGTTTAGGTTTTATTTTCGACTGTTTGAATATGTAACCAAGTTCTCTGGTAAAAACAGCCCAACCTTACAGCATAAACAAGTTACACAAAAATATGCTGAACTGATAACATGACCTGCAGACTAATTGGGAGCAGAAATCTCAGATAAGGTCGAATCATAATAAATTTTGCTGGATTGTTGGTACCATAGGAAGTGAGGGAATATGACTACAATCTCCTCTGGTGATCTGGATGAATTGTTCCTTTAATCTTTCACTGAGACACTGGCTTGCTATGTGGATATTTCCAATGCTGAGAGACAGTCTCGTGATTGCCAGGATGTCAAAACACCCTGCAGAGATGAGTCCATGCTCCAGGCTAGGAGATGAGAAACCTTTATGATTTTTTTTTCAGGATCTTCAGGAGAATCTTTCACAGACCAAAGTCCTCCAGGAGACTTCAGCAAATATAGTGAGACAACGTCCTCTGCCTGCCTGGTCCAAGGCACCAGGATGTCCAGTTTCATTCCTTTGTGCGCAGTCCCATCTCACCAACATGCCACTCAGCTTCTCTTTCACACATACACTCACACTCCAAAGTGCAGCAGCACTCACAAAGTTGGTGGGACATTCTTTAGCTCCTGTGCTCTTCAGCAGTGCTTCCGCATCAGCGACTTGCAGCTCAGCCCGACTCCCGTCTGTCCTGGTCCTCTGTACCTCAGTTGGAGCTGGCTGTAATGGGCTTCTCCAGCTCCAGGGTAGCTGAGCCATGCTGGAGATTGCTGTAGCAGGTCTTACAGACGCGACTGGGCTCAAACAGCTGCTGGCTTGGCACTGGGATCCTCTGGTCGCAACAGCTGGCACAGAACACGTTACCGCAGTTCCTGCCAAGGAACACGGAGATGTTATTTGGGGGACTCTCACATTCTTTACACCTTAAGTTACCATGCGTCCCTGTGGTAGATTCTTAGAAAATAACACCCCATTTAAAACAGTTTACTTAAACTGGACTGATGTGAGGAGTTGGGTTTTTTGTTTGTTTTAAAAAAAAAAAAAAAAAGCTTTCAGGGGAAGAAATAAATAAAGAAAGAAAAAATATCAAGTTGGCATGTGGGCTAGCTTATCTGGATCAAGTTTATGTTAAACTACAAACATTCACTTATCTAGGAGGTCCACACAGGGAAATACTAAACACTGATTTTAAAAACAGGACTTAGGTGCTACTTATTTAAAAAAAATAAAATAAATAAAAATAACCCCACACCTGGTGAAGTGACGTTATCTATGATTCAACCATGTGTGACGCATGATAAACTTTTATTTTAAACATGATTTGAGAGTTGTGGGCAGACTCCACCCATCCAGTTTACAGTGCAGCTCTGCTGTGATGTTTACTACATGCCGCTTAGCAGAGGTGCTCCAAACAGAACATGTTGATTATTCAACTCAAAACACTGCTGTGATCACTTGACAGACAGGTCACACTGAAGATTTCAAACACCCATGCTCTAATTCTGATGTAAGGCCATGCTCACACACACAGCGCTCCCTTTCAATTGCTTGTAACCCACACAGAGCAGAAAGTGAATTAGATTCTGTTTTTCTTCCAACTCTTTACCCTTTTGCACCACCAAGTGGCCTGAGAGGTGTCTTACACCATGCTGTGCTGCTGGGAAGTGGGATGCAGGGTTTGTTAGGGGCAGCATGCTGCCAGGGTGTGTGCCGTGTAGGGGTGTAACGGTTCAGAGACAGAATCTGCAGTAACCAAAGTCCATGGTCTCCAGATGTGCCACGGTGGATTTGGAGAATCGTTACAACCCTAATGTTGTGGGTGAGTCGGGGGCAGGGTGCTGATGTGATGCTATACTAGGATGGTCGAGGCTGAGGGATCAATTTAGTAAAGATTTACAAATTTTCCAATGAAACGGGCAGCCTCTGACTGAGTGACAGCACCATGCTCACTGTCACAGCCAATTCAAAACTGCTGTATGAAAACACACTGCTACTGCTGGAGGACACACACAAATCAACCCATCTCAGAAATGAAGAGGTTTCCCTGAGAACTTGCTGATTGCCAAAACAGAATGAGGGGATTCAAATGCAGCAGGTGAGTAAGGGAAAGGGTGAGGTGGGATTGGGTTAGGATGAGGAGGAAACTGAAGGATGCTGGGTTGAAAAGGCTGGAGGGTGGGTGGGACAGGGGAGCCGGATCTCACCAGACCTCCTGAACAGGCTCCCTGCCACTGTAGAGGAGGAGAGGGGCAGAAAATGGATAAGTACTGCTGAACAGCAGAGAAAACATAACACTTAAAAAAAAAAAAAGTCCTGATGGAGATGTGTTGTGTTTAAGTTGCATTCACAGGATTCACACAAATTACATTTACAACTAAACATCCTAAGATTCAACCTCAAAGTTCTCCTGAGTGACTTATGTGATCCACTGACAAAAAGGGAAATACAGAGCAGTCAGCAGTATAAAAGGAAGTGATGACACCAGGAGGAAGTGTCCACGAGCTAATTCACCACATGATTATCAACCTGACCACCCAGTTTTGTGTGGACACATCTGTGCAAAACAAAGGGCGTCTACAATAAATTAAACAGTTTACTTGGCTCCCTGGCTCTTGTTTATAGATTGACATAGTACAGACAACCAGAGAGTGGCACCTCATTCCATCGGCAAATGAAATGCAAATTAGGTCCTCAAATTTTAAAAATAACTTTCCTCTCCTGAATGAGAGACATGATACTGGGACCAAAAGCCTTAAATCGTGCAACTATCCTGACTGTTCATCCACAGCAGGTGTAGAGAGCGTGCAGGACACTTTCTTTGGAAGGCTACTTCCACACAGTACAGACTTCTTACATTTGCACAAAGGGCATGCTTAAAGACTTTCTAAAGATTTCATACATTAGAGTGTAACACTTGGATCAAAAAGGCAAATCTGGGTCACTTAATTGGCTGCATTTAGAATAGTTGGGCATCATGTCAACAGGGGCACATGGTATTCCTTTGAAAGACCCACACTACAGTATTCAAGTACGCCATCTGTTATTCTGATTTATTACCTTATTTAGAGGGTTTAATGATGGTGCCCATTTAAGTGGTACCTGTTGCATTTTATGTGGATGCTGGAAATAAGACTGGCTGCCCCAGCGGCAGTGAACCAGGAAACATCCAAATAAACAAGGCAGGAAGTGTATAAGACAGATTTCTCCTATACAAGTCTTTAATTCACAAAACAAAACCCTTTGTTTTATTAATAGTAGACACAGCTGATTAATAGCTGCCAACATTATACCAGTTCCAAGTACTGCTTAGTGTGTCCTTGGAATATTTTGAGCAGTCACAGATTACATCATGTTTATCATCCATACATGTCTGTGCAGGGACACAGACATGCATACTTTGAGAAAAATGCATCAAGTGAGAAACTCTTATTTTGGCTTTCAACGCAAACTGATTTTAAGCTTTGGTCCATAGAGAGGAAGTAAACCTCGTCACAAACGGGTTGACAAAGATTCTCAAGTTCATCTTCAGGTACCAAGCATGAACAGCCTCAGCTGAACCTACATACAAGAAGCTCATCTGACCCGAAGAGGAGTGAGCTAAACAGCAAAGGCCTCAACAGGAGAGAAAGAATTGATTTGTGATAACTGAGAGTGAAGGCCTGAGATTCTGCAAAAACAAAGCTGTTCTCACCTGCAGTGATGTTTCCTGGTAGCAAGCCAGAACCTGCTTTCACAGCCATAACACTGGGCTGCCAAATGATCAGGGTACCAGCGGGTGACCTGCAATGTTTGGGGAAAGTATCAGTTCAGTTTCCATATACCGAGCAGCTCATCCAGGTTCTTCTGCATTGCATAAATGCGGCTAAAAGACCGCTTTGTGAGCCTTGTGCCATCCCTCCCTGACGAGGGTCTTTATATGGCTGCAGCTGCTCACCTCAGTGTCCTGCTTGTCCACCTGCTCCCAGCTGGCCTCAGAGAAGAGCTCTGTGCTGCAGCGCGACAAACAGTTTGGGTCCAAGTTGTACTCAGAGTCCGTCATTGAGGTCTGAATGGAGGGAGACAGATGATCACAGTAAGGTTCACTTTAACTGGCAATGGTAAGCAGGGCAGTCTGAAGTGGATCGCTTCCATTTACAAGTTGTAAACAGATCAGAGGGTCAGTTAACTTTCAGTGGCTTACCACTTCATCTCCAATGTCTCCGTTGATCCGGTGGGAGATAATGTGCTGTTGACTCTCCAGGCGGCTCCAGAGCTCCTGGACTTGCTTCTTCAGAGTCTCCACCTCCATCTGGTGCCCCGCTTCAATCTGCCTCAGTCTTTGCTGGATAGCATCATTGTGCAGCGTCAGCCCATCGTCATCCAGATGGCTGCGAGTTGGCTGCTCAGGGCTCATGGTGACCCGGCCTAGCAAGGCGTGACACCAGCGGTGCTGAGAGCAGCTGCCTCGTGGGTGGAGGATCAGAGAGTTGCAGCTTGCTATGGATACCTGACGGCTCAAAGGGGCCCTCTCCACATTCCCTTTGGCCCAGTAAGGTGCTCCACTTGGCTCCCCTTCGGAGTTGTCCCCATTACAAAGTCCATCCCTGCTAAGGTCAGCACGAACTGACTGAAAGGCACTGACAGAGGGCCGCTTGCTGCCCTCGCTTAAAGTTCTGATCAAGCCATGCTCACTAGTCTCCAGCCCCTTCTCTTTCTTGGAAGAGGGAACTGGGCTCCTGCCATCACTCATGAGGTGATGGTTTAAACCAACAGGTGGCTGCACAGGGAGCTCCACCCTGCCACAGACCTCTTCAGTTAAAGTCTCTGTGGAGCTTTCCATCAAGGAGGTCCTTTTATCTACCAACTCCACTGACTCAGGGACACTGTGGTCAGATTCAGAGTCAGGGCAGCTTCTCTCATCTAAGCCTTGTTTTTCAGGTGACCTATACATTAAGTCACTATTTATAGTTCTATGAGCTGCAGGCTCTTCTGGCTGACCTGTGCTACACTCCTTCGGTACATGCGCAAGTTCTTCTTGTACAGAAGATTCCTCTACATTCTCCGTCACCAAGTCCTCAGTTCTCTGAGACGCATTTGCTTCCTGTTGATCCTCTTCCTCTTCCTCTTGTGTGGGCACAGAAAAAGAGTCACCGTTCTCCTGAGCCTTCATCTCACCATTTTCTGGGAGCTGACCATTAGCAAACATGTCTCTCTTCATGACAGTCTCACTGACATCCACCATCTGATGCTGCTCTACATGTCCATCCACCTCCTGGTCTACAGCATTAAAAACCTGAGCAGTATCAGCATGGTCCTCTCTTGGCACGTCGCATCCTGCCTCCTCCTTTGTGGCTTCCTGAAGAATGTTCACCATTTGTCCCTCAGCCACACCCACTGCCACAGAGAGCTCTGCCTCCTCCGCTGTATCTTCTGCTGGGTTCACAGAAGACTCTTCTCTACGTTCAGTATTTGAGCCCTGGGATTGCTGCTTGCTGTGATCCATCTCAGAGCCCAGTCTGTCATGATATGGCTGCACCTCATCCTGGTTCTCCCCTCCTTCAGGCCCCACTGCCACATTGAGCTCCAGAGACCGCCGGTGGTCCTGCCACTTCTCATTCAGGCTTGGGTCACTGGAGCGACGGTTGGGAGCCAGTGAGCTTCCCAGCTCACACGCACTAGGCAAGTTGTCAAAGGAGCGCGTCTTTGTTCGCCTTAACAGGAAAGGAGAAAAATAATTACAAACAAGCGGCATTTCATTACATAACAATAGCCTAGTATGCTTGACAGCCTATAATTTAATGAGAAACTGCAAACAACTATAAAATGTTTGCCTAACAAATCACTCACATGTCTGTCTCATCAAAACAGACATTTCAGCAAAGACCATCTCTTTAATTCTGACCTGGCTGTCACAAACTATGTAAATGAACGGGCATTCACAGCACTTCTAGTCCTATCGACCACCTGAAGCGCTTTAATGACAGCCTTAAAGACTACTTCCTGTTGCACTTCCAAGATGTTTTGACTGTCGTGACACAAGAGCATAGACTGCATCTAAGCAGAGCATGTGACCAGCAGAGTGGAAAAGCCGGCCCCCCTCTGGCTGTGGGAAGTCTGTGGCTTGCGTTTTATCTTACACGATAGGGAGAAGAGTGGGAAGGGGTCGGGTGCCAACGCGCCAGGCTCACCTGCCCAGGGGTGCATCTTCCGGGTTGGCACCGGGCACTGGGTAGGGAGCGCAGGAATCATCGGAAGGAGTGGTAGGGGAGGAGCTGGGCAGATAGACGGCCGTCCACAGCATCAAATTCCGTACATGACACACTGGATGGAGAACCTGAAACAAGAGCTGCAAACTTAACTCAAGATATAGTCAGACATGACGATGACAAAGGTTATCTGAATGCAAATCTTTAGAAAGGAGTAGAATAGAATAAATGAATGAACGAACAAGAAGTGCCTAAATCTGGGATGAATAAAGTTTTATAAGATTTGTCAAGAACCTCTAAACTAAACTTGATCCAAGAATGTTGTTTCTTTTCATACCAAGAGGACAATATTTATGTCTGCCCGTCTCCACCCACACAAAGCAAATGCAAAAGTAGTAACCACAAAAATGCAATTCTCAGAAGGGTGTCAAAAGCACTGGTATCTCACAGTATTTTAGATTTATTGCCAATTGTTATGTACAAAAATTTACAGCACTCTTGGGTTCCTTAAAAAAAAAAAAAAAAAGAAAAAGCAGCATGTGAAGACATGCTGTATGCAATGGCAAGAAGCACAGAGCTTGATTCTGAGATAGTTAGATTTGACAGTTTCAAACAGGACGATCTCTTTAAAAGCTTCCTTTTATACTGTATCCTGATCACTTCTAGTCAGTTTTGTTGAAAGCAGAAAACCTTTGAATGAGCTTTAGGAAATCTTTCATTTAACTGCAGGAATCGATCTGACTGACTTTCCACTCATGAACAATCCAGACACCTAAGTTTCAAAGTTCACTATATCTCTACAGTAATTCCACACGTCTTTGTTCTGTAGTGTACGCAACAACAAGAAAAGCTGAGGTATGTCTGAGACAGAGAGCATCAGTGGAGCACTGCTAGCTGCACTCCATATGACAGGAAGGGCAAAAAGTGGATCAAAATTACTGATGCAGTTAGATCAGTAATAAGGAACTGCTTTACTAAAATACAGTTATGTTATTCACTTTATTTATACTTTTCTCATATCAGAGCACGCAATCAGGCCGCTACATAATGCCGTCAGACACTAGTTTCTCTATTCCTTGTCCTCACTCTTAGTGCACCTACTTACACTTACTAACACCACGTGTTGAGTAGAGCTGATAGGTTAATGACAGCATAATGAGTGTGAGACAGTCAGCTAAGCTCACAGTAAAAGTATTGCTGTTTGAGCTTTTCACTTTGGTCAAGTAAGTCTATGCAACTTTTACATTTATGTAAACATGGCAAGAGAAAAGCTGTCGGCTTCACTGTGTAATACCTCTGAACTAGTGAACTGCTGCTGACGCAGTGTAGTAACTAACAACTGAATATAGTGACATTCTGTCACTGACGTCCCCATCCAGCTTTCTGAGCTGGGAGCCGATCAATTCTGTCCAATAGCTTGGTACAGCCCCAGTTGTCTTTAAGTTTAAACATTAAATGTTAAAGTCAGAAAAGACAAAGACACGAGTATCTTTGCTTCCTTTTAGCAGGACTGAATGGTTAAAAGTGTTGACGTACAATTTCGGAGTGTGAGGAGTAGAGCATGTTCCTCAGAGAGCGGTTGGCTGGCCTCAGGAGTGACCAGACCGAGCAGGTCCTCTCCTGAACGTGACGATCCTCCCTGTCCTTGCCGCTGTTACACAGGAAAGTACCGAAGAGGCAGGAGTAGGTGTGCTGCACCAGTTTCACCTGCACAAATGTGACACAAACACTTGTATACAAAATTATCAAGTATAACAAAATCATGGATAAAAAGTTCCTCATATTACATTTTAGCGCACCATGAAGGTAAATGCATATCAATCTCTCACATCTGGAACCTCAATGTAACTACACTTTAATCAGAGACACCATTATGTCTGTAGATAAATTGCTCATTTCTGATTTTGGATTCTGTTGTTGTTTTAAAAAAAACAAAAACAAAAACAAAAAAAAAAACCACAACATTGAATGTACATACCAGGAAGGCTTCATTGAACTCAAATGAGCATGGAAACTGCCTCTGCAGTTGGTGAACACAGTCCAGCCACTGCAAGAAAACAGGGCAGCGCTCATTCAGGTCCTCTGAATTTTCTCCATGGCCACATCGGTCAGCAAACTTGTGGCCGAAGTCCAGCCATTCTGTCTCCACCAAAACTTGGAAGCCCTGCATGAGATAATCCGATAAATGCTTTTATCATTTTTACATTTTATTTGCATACAACAACACTGTCATCTCCATCCATACCTCAATAGTGCGGTAGTAAGGGTCCAGCAGTAGCTTGGACAAAGCAACAATCTGTGGTGTGCGGTCCCAGCCATCAGAGCAGTGCACAAGAACAGGCCTGTGGTCTCTGTTCACAGCGTTGACCACCAGCAGAGCTGCCTTCAGTAGCAGGGACAGGTGTTGCAACCACTTTGTGCCCTCAAGTGCAGAAAGCCAGCTGCAAACAGACAGCAAAAGCCTATAGTGCCCAGTTTAAAGCTGAAGTGCTGAAATGAATATAATCTTTAAAAAAAAAAAAAAAAAAAAAAAAAAAAGTCCAACAACACCATGTTATGAGACTAGTAGGACACATACATACACCCTGACCCACATAAATTATGATTCTTTCACATTACATAGTTTATAAATCTAACCGCAACTGTGTTTTCTAGATCAATAGAGATAGACACGAATTACCATCTCATGGTTCACACACACTTATCTCCATCTTGATCTGCAAACCATAAGGGGGAGGGGAAAAAAAACAAAAAAAACAAAACAAAAAAAAAAAACTCCACACAAACACTTCAAGCTGACAGTTCAGCTACACATCACTGCAGTGTTGAATATGGCAGTGCAAAGGGAAAGAGGGTTTGGGCCAAGTTCTCAGTATCAGGCGCAGCTGTAAGGCCCAAGTCAAAACGGCTATGATTGCTAGTTACATCCAGCTACTACTAAAGGTTGTTGGGGGTTTTGAGTTTTAATAGTTTAGCGTTAGCGTTGTGTCATAAAATCTTGACTTGGAAAATCTGGGTGTACTGCTGGAGGCATATTTACAAACACATACTTGGCTGGGTCAGGCATCTGAGTGCAGAGGAATCGTAGAGACTGGAAACTCTTGCGAATGGAGTGGATGTTAGCCATTCCCATGAAAACCACCTCGCAGTTGGGATAGTATTCTGAAATAAGATGAAAGTAACACTTACTTTAAGCCAAACTGAGCTGCTAAATCGAAGACACACTGACCCAATTCTGTATGCGACTTGGGACCAAACAGACGGGACTTACCTGGGCATTCACAGCCTCCACCTTTGGCCCTGTTAGCTACAGCAGCTGCATAGGACCTGGCATCTAAGATCAGTAACTTCTGAGGTTGGCTGGCCAGTGTCTCCACCTCTGAGCTGTTGGTCATGGAGGATTCTGACAGGCACACACACACACAAAAACAAAAGAGTTACAGCTCAGGTTGTATAAAGCACCTTCTGGGGGCATAAGTGAGATTCTTTCAGGCACATTAAACATGTCTTTAACAGAAGTTTACTGTAGTTTGCAGCTTCAGACAAGCACCAACAAATCAGACAAGTCAACAGTGTCTGCTGCAAATTCATAAAGACGGCAACACTTCAAGAAAATGTGCAGTGGTAGGTGTATGTTCAGCTGGAAGCATGCATTTGTCTGTGGGCGTACACGGCATGTCAGTGAGGCTGACTGAAGGCCATTTTACACAGATCTCACTGCACCACTAAGGCCCCTCCTTGTGATAGCTTTGCTTGTTTACACTGAACTAAAGAGAGCCAGCATAACCCTGCAGCAGTGCGGAGTGTTATGAATGAATGCTGGGCTAACATGATGTAACAGTAGTTTCTAGTATGATGCAACACAGGGACCCAAATTTCAAACATATGGGTTCTGCTTTCAAAACAATAGCAAGCAGGTGAACAGACTTTGAGAAAGAAGGGGAAACATTTCAGCTCTGACAACCTCTGCTGCCAAATAAAGCAGAATATTAACATATCCTACTCTGAGTGGGCAGTATAAAAGTGTCTGAGTGAGAGCTCTTACCAAAATCAGTGTCAGGCAGGTCTGAGCTATTGGTGTAGCTACCGTTGGGAACATGTTTTTGGGAGCTGCTGTCCACGGCACAGGCCTTGGCAATGGACTGAACCAGGTGCTCATCATCAGCGTTCCTCCAGCCCCACCAGCTGACCTCTGGCTGGCCACAGCGGGCAATTACAGCCCCAGTAGTTGTATGCCTATGTGAAGGGCAAGTGAGGAGAAGTTAGACTGGTAATGTCTGGCCAAGGTAGAGTTTATTTAATGGAAGTAATCAATTTAATGATAGTAATACCAGTACAAATCCTACAGAAGACGACGACGACAATTTATTCCCTTTCACAGCATTTTATACTACTTTTAACTTTTCTTAGATTTCCAAAGACTTAGAACGCACAAGTATATTAAAAATAGAACTTCATTACCACAACTCAGTGTGTCACATGTATGAGGTAGACCTTGTAGTTTTTCTTAGGCACAAAGCTTCAGAAATGCCAGTTTATGCAATTTAATATACTAAAATAGTAAAAAACTGAAATTTTATGTTCTGTGATGCACAAAACAGGCATACGAAGTCTTCACTTCTGATTGGCTTAAGCATGAAGTTGCCCAAACAGTGCCAAGCATTATTAAACAAAAAGAGCCAAAAAATGCTTGAAGCACTTCCAAAATTGGTGACGTCAGTGCTTTTGGTCGGGTAGCACACTCTAAACAAAACAAAAAAAAAAAATCAGAAGCTAGGAGGGTTTGTGGCACTGATATAGAACAGTCAAGATTTTATCCAACAATTGCTTCGTTTCCGCTGCATAAGGAAGCTTTTTACCTCTCTAATGATAAACAGGCCAAGTGTCTGCTTTTAATAGCTGCTTTAAAACACAAACCTGTAAACTACAGCAGGAAACCTCTTCCAGGAGCGGAAGGCTGCCACATTTTCTAGCTCTTTGTCAGTAATCCAGGCTGGCACTAGGAGTTGCTGAGGATAGCTGGGGCAAAGCCTGGCAGTGCAGAAGGGCACAAAGAGCAAAGTTAAACAAGGAGAGGGAACACCAAAGGATTGTGATGGCTCAACAAAAGTCTCTGTCTGCAGACACCTAATCCTGGGCCAGCCCCTTATCTGTCCAGGGTTCAGCACTCATGGAGTACAATAACACAACCACCCACTGTTTAACACATACTGACTTGTGCTGTTTGCCAATGAAAGCAAAGGATGGAATCCATCTTCTAGCTGCAATTCTGAAATCAACACGGAAGCAGTATCCTGAAAGAAAGCCGCATCTACCTGAACTTGCTGTTGATATCAGATATCCTCCAAGCATTTTGAGTGTCAAAGCCCATCCTCTCCACCTCATTCTTGAACCATGAGGTCACATGTTCACCTACAGTGACAGCAGAGATGTCCGATAAGCAAAATACAGGTTTGGGTAAGTTTCTGTAAAGACAAGCGAGGAATTAAAAGTGTACCTGGTCTGCACAGCTCGCCATGCTGCTCTTTCTCTCCTGCGTACACCTCCATGCACCAGGCGTGGAAGGCAAAGGCAAAGAGGTCTTCCAAGCGAGACGGAGGCCTCACTGCTGTGTTCAGACGTTTCAACCATTCCTGGCACTGCTCAAAGGTGGAGATCTGACATCTGGGGATAAAATTTAAAATGTGATCTTTCAAAAAGAACCAAATGCAGGAGTCTAGTACTCAAAAACAAAAAATAAATATTACTAATAGTACAAATTTTATCTTAAATGTTATCCTCAGTTTTCAAGAGAACATTTCAAACCCGTTTACTGTCATTTTGTCATACAAAGCAGGCTCACACTAATCACCTAATGTCTGTTTTTGATACTGCAGTGATTACTACAAACTTACGGAAGTGACATGACTCAAAGTTTCTCATCTAGACAAAGACAGGAAGCTTCAATGGTCATACCTGATGACTTTACAATCCTTACAGGTGACATGAAGCTGGAACATCTCTCTACACTCCACACACTCAATGAGCTGAAGAGGAACCTGAAGAGGGGGGGAAAAAAAACCAAAAAAAACAAAACAAGGAACCGTCACATCACTTATACACTGCAACACTAGTGTATAGCCTTAAAAAAAAATAAATAAATAAAAAAAAATCTCAAACCCATGCAGTCAGTACAGGTAGTGTGGCAGACTCGAGCAATCCTTTAAGCAAATTAGTGGTGGCTGGATAGTGGCTTCATGCCAACAACACAAAGTATGTGCTGATGTGCAAGAGCAGTTTAAAGTATAAATAAAAACGAAACCATCAGACACAGTGCTAAAAATTCAACGTTAAAAGGTTATTTGTTGAAGTACATTTTAATCACATCATCATAAAATCACATCCCATTCTGCTCTGCAAATATAGACTGCTGTCAGAAAATTCAGACTCTTTCAAATCTTATTTCAGTTTTACTCGAATACTTCAAAACCTACACAGCACACCTAGGAACAACTGAGGCCATTGCTTAAGAGTGCTGAAGAGTCAGAATAAATCAGTGTTTATTAAAATTTTGATGGGAAAACTATATAACCCCACCACCATAAATAAAAAAAAAAAAAAAAAATTAAAAAAAAATTCTTAGGATGAGTCCACACAAGATGTGGAAAACTTGAAAGAGTCTGAAAACTTTCCAAACAGACAGCACATAATCCTCTTAACTTTCCTTTTGGTTCCCCATTTGCAAGGAAAAAGAAAAAAAAAAAAAAAAGCAATCATCCGAGATCTTACAGTTGTATCTGCATTTCCCTTTGGCACAAAGCCATTTTTCCCCTCTCCCCGGCACATAGCAAAGTACAGAACCGGCTTGTGCTTATGACTTAACAGCATACTTTAAATACTGCAGGGAAATACCTATGCTGCCTTTGACTAAGCTTTGTTAATTAGATAATATTTCAGTAGCTCTGTGGGATAAAAAGTTAATGTTCACAGAGTCTGGAGTCATGCATGATCATCAGCACGTCAAGCTCTCCAGACATATGCACAGTGGCAGAGTCACAGCCATATGGAGATTTTATTGTAGTATTTAGAGCAGGGGTGGGAAATTCCAGGCCTCGAGGGCCGGTGTCCCACAGGTTTTAGATCTCACCTTGGGTCAACACACCTGAATCACATGATTAGTTCGTTTCCAGGCCTCTGGAGAACTGCAGGAGCTAATTTAGCCATTAAATCAGCTGTGTTGGTTCAAGGACACATCTAAAACCTGAAGGGACACCGGCCCTCGAGGCCTGGAGTTGCCCACCCCTGATTTAAAGGTTGGCAACCTAAATGCTGTGAGGATAGATTTCCCCCAATATGCATTTTTTGTCATTTCTAGTTTAATCCAGCACCTTGTGCAAAACTAACAAGCAGTTTTCTAGTCCGAGGCCAGCTTGTTAACAGGCAGATACACACAAAACTGTACAGTTTAACCACACCATGCAGCTCTTCCGGGTACTTACTGACATCTCACAACAACAACTCTATGCAAAACAAAGAGAATACTAATGTAAGCGATGCATGTCGATTTGTGTGAGGCTGGCGTCACCGCACATTCCACACATTCATGCATCTTGCTGTCACAACTTAATTTCCACTTTCTAATCTGCAACCCTAATCTAGCCACCATGAAAATTCCTGGGCTGCTTGTTAACAACCTCTCGCTCTCTTGCAGCACATCCCACCCCTGATTTGTGAGCTCCGGCAGATTTGCCATGTGATGCAACACATTCAAATATGTGTGAGGAAAATGCTGGCTGTGTGACATGGGCACAGGGAGGCACTGTGTAAGGCATGAACCAGAGGGTTCCTGAGGTCAACAGGAAACACTGATGGATGCACAAACTGTAGTAAATACACCAAAATAAATAAATGTTCCAGTTATTTGGATAAGTTGTCTTTGAGACTAAAACTGGTGTATTCATACCTTCATTTACTGAATAACTACAGCTTGTATGACTTGGAAATAAAAAAAAAAGCCACACACACTTTCAACTTTTCAGAAAGATATTACTTGTTGATGAGATTCTTTGTGCGTTTGGTCTTTTAATGAGAGTTGAAATGACAAATGAAATAAAAACATTTCAACACTAAAACAATGAGCAAATAAACTTTTCTATAGATGATTAAACATTTTCATTGAGGCGGAAGTGAAACAACAAAAACTTCTGTAGCACATGACTGCACATTGCAAAACTGTCTTGTGGTTGTACGTCACTAGCTGATTAGCTTTATCAAATGATGGCAGATACTCAACTAAGATAAACAATGGAAACAAAAATTTAAATAAATAAATAAATAAATAATAGTAATAACTTTTTAAATACTACACAACATAGAAAACAGTTTAAATAAACTAAAAGTCCAGGACCACTGGGCTTTAACAGGCTGGTAATACGAGGTAAAGGTGGCCAGCAGGCACCAAGACCCTGGTGAGTTTAGGTCTTTAAGGCAAGCAAGAGGCTAGCTGCAATATGATGAGAAACCATGAAAAGCCAATGAAATTCACAGACTAGTCATGACAGGGTGACTACCACTGATAGTGTAAAGGGTCCTGTGTAACTTTAGGCTCTAATAAATCATCTTTTTCTGAAAAAAGAAAAAGTAAAGATCCATACAAGGCCAGTGTGATGGTAAATGAAGACCATACTTTGTTAACAAAGCTTGTCTCTAACATAGTGAAAAGACATGGAAAGAAAGGCCCTGGCTGTTATGCAGGAACCTGTGGGCCAACTGCATCCATGGCAACGGCAAGTTCCAGAGAGAAGCCAAAGCGAGCAGACGAGTGTAGAAAGAGAGGTGATGAAGAGTCACATGGCACTGCTGCCAGTGGAGAGCAGCTTTGAATGGCCTGGTCACCACAGTGCTGGCCCTAGCTCTGTCCATTCACAAAATACACACATACTGATACAGCCTCCAATGGAGACAATGTGGTTCATTTTGCAGCGATTTTGTGCCACGTGAAAGATTTTTTTCTCTGAAGCTACAACACTGAAGCGCACTTGTCACTTAGAGATACTTACATTGACAACTGACTTTTTGAACTTTATGTGTAAGCGGTAGTTGGACATTGCAATAATGGCATCCTCTGCTCTCCCCACATATTCTGTGAACTCCCCGTGCAGCTCAGGAAAGGGCACCTGACAACAGCAGGAGAGAAAACATTTCAAATAAACGGCAGAGCTACACAGACACAAATATAGTGGGAAAAGTCATGAGTCATATGACAACTTGAAAGTTGTGTCAATATTTTGCCCATTTAAAAAAAAAAAAAAAAAAAAAAAGAGCCAGAATCCAGCTTACTCAAAGCAACAAAAAGAAAAAGAAAAATAAGTAACCAGAAAGAGTCAGAGTGTCCAACTAGGCAACAATGAGTTTCTGAAGAGGTGGTAAAAGTTTATTGAAGTGTTCTGAAGAAACACTTCAATCCTCAACACAAACTCTTGAGCATAAAGGGTAAGCAGAAGCAAGCAAAAGTCCCACATGTCATCAGGGTTGTGTAACTGATTAGGAAAGATTTACACAACCGTCACCGAGTTGGTTTTCGCCCTCATACTGCACAAAACAAGCAGCTAGTTGCAGTGGTTTTCTTACCTGCATGTTTTCCTCCTCCAGGACGGGGGACTTCTTGGGGAAGATCTGATTGGCCTGGATACACTCCAAGCTCTGCTGCCCCTCCTCCTCCTACAGTGCAATAGTCTGTTAATGTTTCTAGTTAACTAGTACTAACAACTTTAACTATGACATTCCTCTTCACACACATTCATTTTTTGTCTGACTACTTTCTAATCTGTTTGGAAGATGCATGCAGTATATTTTTGTAATGTAGTGGCTGTGGTCAAAACTAACTATTTTATGCTTATACAGCCACACAATGATCTTGTGCTGACAGTAACAGACTCTGTAGCATTCTTGTTTGGCCATTAACAGATTTTAGTATGTCTTTGCTCAGTTTTCAATCCAAGTTTGTTTGAAAGAGATGATAGATATCACACAGTGGAAGAACTTCCTCCGAGATCTTGTCTGAACACGAGCAGAGCTAATATGAATAGTTGCCACAGCTAGAAGAGCACCATGCCTAGGCCAGACAGGGACAGGCACAACATAGCAGCATGCCAAAAATGGGAACAGAAGAAAAAAAAAGCCAGGTTCAAAAAAGGCAATGCATCAGATCCAGAGGTTATGTCATAGTGCAATGCAACAACTCATTTCGGCAGTGGAAACTGAAAGTGTTCCTGCATAGATGGCAAACTTGGAGGACCTTTGATACTGCTGACACTGACATAAATATCTGCCTCCTGGTAAACCGTGCTGATTAAGGGTAAAAATCAATTGAGAGTTCCGATTATAGAGACAGTACTCAGGCCACACAACAGTTATTATCAAAAGCATGCCTGGGATGATAATACATTACCATGGCCCCTGTCAAGGAGTGTGGGTCACCCAACAAGGAACTCCGGCCTGGATCTGTCTGTAGAAAAACAAAGAGACAAGTAATTTTTTTTCTTTTTTAAATTAAAAAAAAAAAAACAACAACAAAAAAAACAAAACAATGCCAGTAACTTCAGGAGAAAATGGCTCATTTAATATCAAGGTATCTTGTTATTGCTGGTAATGTTTTAAACTCAGGCTTTCCAAGAATTAATCAAATTATTAATGGAAATTCTCCAACCCACAGGCTACCCGAGGTCAATAGATATCAGAAACATTTTTAAACATAACCTAGCCCAGTAAATCTCCATTCACCACCTGAACAAACTTGAGAACTCCCTGGGACAAGATTTTTGGGAGGCGGAGGGGCTGTTGTAGTTTATTGAAGAGCTGAACCCACACACGGGCAGCAAAGATGCATTTAAAGAAGAGTTAAAACGCTGGAGTTACTGTCAGTAATAGTCAGATCATTTGCTGGTTTAAAAAAAAAAAAAAAAAAAATTTAAAAAAAAAAAAAAAAAAAAAAAAAAAAAATTTATTAAAAGAAAAAAAAAAGAAAAAAAAAAACAAAAACACCAAGACGCCTCCTACCCATGCTCATTTTTTGTTTCACACAGAGACAAAGCTTTAAAATTGTGTCCAATTTTATAGTCTACCAAGAGCTTTAATTCTGGCAGATTTATCTGCCTCCTCTCTCTGATGCTTTGCCCTTGCAGCATGCAACATGTCTAAACGGGGGATGGACTATCGAGGAATCTCTCATAGATATGCATTGTCACTTGCAAACTGAGTAGTACATATTACCAGTAACACAGGCAAGGTAACCCCCCCCCCTCCTCAAATAAGAGTGAACAGAGTCATCTCTTTCAACACATCTAGGGCAGGGGTCCCCAAACCCAGTCCACGAGGGCCGGTGCCCCTGCAGGTTTTAGATCTCACCCTGGGTCAACACACCTGAATCACATGATTCGTTCATTACCAGGCCTCTGGAGAACTACAAGACATGTTGAGGAGGTAATTTATCCATTTAAATCAGCTGTGATGGATCAAGGACACATCTAAAACCTGCAGGGACACCAGCCCTCGTGGACTGGGATTGGGGACCCCTGATCTAGAGTTTACTTCAGCCTGTCAGCATCACAGATGATTGTCAGAACTACTGGCACAAAACCAAATGAACTAGCAATTGGCTAATCAACTTTCTCAAAGCATTTCACTATGAATCCTGATCGTGGATCTCCACTGTAAAAAAAAAAAAAAAAAAAATAGAACTTATGGAAAAACAAATTAGCAAATTGGTCTGACTAGTTGGCCAGTATCCCTAGTAAGAATTTCATTGTCATTTAGGGACACTACTAAACTGTCATTTCGCCAGAAGTGAATGCATCCACAATTAGGTTCGCAAATTCAGTTCAACATGCATTTAATTATTTAAACCAGAAACCCTCACCTTTGCCCACATACAACCCTGGTTCTTGATGGTGTGGGTGTGCTAGAAATACACTGAAATCCACTTTTAAGGTTTCAAACCTTGTTCTCGAAGCTGGCCCAATCCTGTATGTAAATACATGTTTGTGCAGACACCAGGGTGGTTGAGGGGTTAAGACGCCAACCACAAACTACAATATCCCCAGTTTGACTCCAGACAAGATCTCTGCTGCATATGAGTCTCAACTCTGACCAACCTCATTTCCTCTCATTTCTCTGCTGACATGAACAGAATAGCAGCATTTTCTACATAAATTTTAAGTGTTTCTGTTGGCATTAGAAAGCATGTGAGCATATTTTTAAGTTTACACATATAAAAGAAAAAGTAGTAGTAGAAGCAGAAGAGAAAAAGGAAGGATCCAGGGAGTGGCTCATAATACGCTGAGGCTGTACATGAGCACCTGGATGCACAAATGCCTTTCCCATGCAATTTGTCCAGGCATTGGGAAGACTGTAAACGATGATCATCTATGATATGTTGGGCAGTCAGAAAAATGGCAGTATGGGGAAAAAATCCAATGGTTGGATTTACATGGTTAAAATTGAAGAAAATGAACAAAATGTGAAAACATAGATTTTTAGACTTACCACAAACAATCACTAATGGATGATAAGCAGACCTGATATCCTGTGTGGAAACTCTCACAAGTAAGACATGGAAATCTGTGGAAATGAAAGTGAATAATGAGAAAATGCTTCTCCGTACTGAGACACACAAGCTACAGAAGCGCTTTTGATTCACTGGCAAATATAGATGCCCTGGTGGTCACAGTGGCTTGCATGTGAGCTCAGATACCACTTAAAACTGTACTGCAGACTGGAAAATAAGCCAGCTGGTTCTCCGAGCCTACAGTTTAGCTTGCATAAAGACATGGTTCAGGCACGTGAACTGATCGGCTAATGTTCACCTTCAAAAAGAATAAAAAAATTAACAATTATGTGCACAATGCATATTTAAGAACATACAGTCACATTTTGAGGTTCTTAAAGGGTAGTGAAAGAAATCAGAAATGTTAGTGTTCAATGAATTGTGCTTTGTGGTTCAACTACCCAACAATGGTTGGTAATTTGCCCAAAGGGTTGGCCAAGCAGAGCCAAAGACCTTGCAGGACTTGTCCAGTCGCTGAAAGTTTTCAAGTTCCTACCCAGATTGCCCTTGAAAGAGCAAAAGAAATGCAACTTATCAAAAACAGTAAAAGCAGCAGCAGCTTTGTTGGTCAGATCTTGTAAACCATCAATAAAGAGCTTTTTCTTACATTCTGTTATCGATATCCTCTAACATCACTTTTCAAAAGGCAACCTGTTAGGATCTCTCAGCAAACAGGCCCACAAGTAGTTGTAAAGGTCAGCTACGCTTGCAAAGACTGAAACTTGATCTAAGAGGGTCAGTGGAGGGGCAGCTCAGGAGAGCAACACACCTTCTCAGGAACATTTAAGCAGCCTGGAGACAGAAAGAAGACAAAATATCCCGCTGTACTGCCAAAAGTATCTCCGGTCATTGAGAGAGTTGCGAAGGAGGCAAACGAGGTCATTACTTCACTGAGAGTAGAGGCCAACTTTTACTGCTGCTGCTACCTGATAAAGCATATCTGCCCAACACACGGCTCTGTTTACTGCAGCCCGCTCGTGACCCGTGGCTACGGCTCAGTCTGGCTCTCAGTTCAGCAGTCACACAGAAAAGTCTAAGCCCCTTAGAGCCTTAACCTTACTCCTATCCCGTGACAGGCCAGTCATTTTCACAAGTGGTAACAGTATCGACACTATAGCGTCGAAATGATATAAGGAAAAAACAAGAAACGAGACAATTAACCAACACGTTTGACAGCGGAGCTTTGCGTTTACAGCCGGGTAGCCATACTGAACAGCGCTGCTAAACAGTGTATAAACGCAAAAGCCTTGGCTAACTTCGTATTTGGGGAAAGGATTTCCCAGCTCAATTTTAACATTTTGTCGTTACCTTTTACTTCACTACGGTGAATAAAATGTAAACTAGACTTAATTAATCACCAGTTAATGTTATTTCAACTAGTTAGTATTCGATGTAAAGATACCGGTAGTTTTGGCCACTAAAAAATAAGCTACGGTCAACCCAAAAACAAATGCTTCTCGCAAGTGCTCTGCAACGTTACATTAACACGTTGCTAGTTGACGAAAAGCCGTTTGCAAGGGGGAAAAAAGAAAATAGCTAACGTTTCTTGTACTAACAGGTTGTTAAGTCAAGTAACTCCTCTTTCGTTTTTTCCTTTTTATTTTTGAATAGCGGTTAGCTAGTTTTTCTGCAGCCATGTAATGTAAACTGTTGGCTAACCAGTGTTCATCAACAACCACTCGACAGCGTAAAATAATGCTAGCGAGCTAACGCTCAGTCGAAGAGCTATTTACATGCAAACAGTGGAAATTAACATTTGCTGGCAGACAGTGAACTGTTATGCAGCGGTCTCTTAACACTCGACGTTTGGCATTAAAAGCCGTGACAGAGAGCAGCGCGTAGATCTGCTAGCTAGCACTAGCTGGTTAGGCTGAAGCTGCTTTCTGCAACTGTTTTTGTTGTTATGAGATGGAGGGCGGACCCCAGAGCGGAGGCCTCTGTCAAAACACACCGAGCAACGACTACAACCGGCGGACTCACCAGTCAAACGAGTGCTGAGGTGTTAGACGACAAAGACTCATCCGGAACTTGTGCAATTACCAAACATTAAAACAACGTGTCCAACATGAACATGAATCGTACCAGAGCCGAGGCCAGCTTCACTGCGTCCCTTTCCAACACCGAGCCGTCGTCGCCATCGCCGCGAACTCTCTCGTCTAAAGAGCCCTACGTGTGAGTGACGTCATCGCGTCAGAGCGGTTCTCTGGAAAAGGGGAGGGGCTCAGCCACACGGTATGTCATGTAAACACTGGCAAGTGGGATGCCTGATAAATTAATATTACAACAGTTTTAAAACTTTTTTTTTTTTTGTATTTAGGTAGAAAGGCAATCTCAAGTATCATCGATTTTCAAACGTCTTATAAGCAGATAGAGAACATCTAATTAAACAAATGGGACACTATATTATATATATGCTAATTTTACACACTAAAGTAAAATATGTAGTTATATATCTGATTGGTGAATGAAATTAGAAGTCAGATGTTTGAACTCAATGACATTTAGTCATCAGTGACATTCATTCAATCTGAAGAAATCCAAAAGCATTATTCTTATTCCTAGAAGTTCATATTAATGAATGTAATAGTGAGTCATTTTCCTAAATAAATAAACATTCAGTCTACTTTGTTTGACTGGCTTTTCTTTGAAAATCCAGTGGTGTTTATTGTCATATTTATAAGATCCACAATTGCCCAAGTATCATCGTATGCTTAATATAGTGGACATGAATGACCCTGAATTCAATAGGAAAGATGAAGTGTTTCCTTCACTGAAAGAGAAGAGTGCAAATGATTACACTTAGTTAGGGATGCACGCTACAGTGTAAGGTTTTATATATGCACATGAATTTGCAGTAACTTTTGTATGTTAATGTGTGGAGTGCTCATTGCTCATTATAAAAATAATAATAATAATAAAAACACAACACAGCAGGATCTTAAACAATTATGTATTGACTGATGGCTTACACAGCCTATGCAATTTCATTTCCAAGATGCTTGGCATATCATTGTCCATTCTTTAACAATTAATAGTCTGACGTGAGGCATCAGACAGTTATCTAAGCCTGAAGGATGCTTCTTTCGATTGGCCCACAGCTGACTTATAAATGACAACTTCCCTTGGTGACAAACCCTCGGTGCCAGATTTTTTTTATATAAGCAAATCTTAATGCATTTATTCAAGTTTTGCCAATCAATCAGTTTCTCCATTATTTAGTGACTGAAGTCAGTTATAAAATTAAAACATCTACTGTGCAGGGCTATTGTGATATAGAAAAAGCTTTGCTTTTTTCTGTACTTACAAAAAGCCCTACACCGCTCTCAGAACAGACTTCACCACAAGGCATTTCTCCATGAGGATAATGCATGGGGCAGGTGATATGGCACAAAATAAATCTGGAAGTATAACGTTTGTAGGGCCAGTCTCAGCTTCTGATTTGACCATAATCTTGACAAGTTTGTGAGAGCCAAATTTCTCAGCTGCACCATGTGTGGACTTCCCTAATGCAAAAAGACTTCAAGTGCTGATTCAATGTCCCTGTGCAAGAACAATAACACAAAAACAGTCTATCCCTTGTTGTGTGAGCAGAATGGATTTGCATGCAAAACAATGAGATGAGCTTTACATGAAGAGATAATGGTCTGGGTAAATACATTTCATTTTCAGCCATATGTCCATGTTACCTTGAGAAACAATGAAGCTTTCACATAAGAAATGCCACTTCTAATCATACAGTATATTATGCACAAAATATGATGGTAAGAAAACCAGAGAGAAATCTTCTGTGGCTCCAAGAAAAAAACAAAAACAAAACAAAACAAAAACAAAACAAAACAGTATTTCCAAGAGCAAAGTCTACTGATCTAAAAAATGCAACCCATTTAGCCTCATCCTGGTGGTTCCGCTCGACACTGTACTTTGACACATCCATGTAAGGAATTACAAAACAGCCACGACTTTCTAACAATCCGCTTTTTTTCCCCTCCGTGTGAGTGTCGAAAATCCCGTAATCATACAACTTTCACATGTTCGTCGAATATTTAACGGAGTCATTCTCCACATCACATAGTTTTCATATTCAACACCACTGATGAGAGCAACTGTTTCAATAAAGCTTTAAAAAGCAAGACTACCCTGAGAGAAGGTCTAAAACGTGGGCAAGCTTGCCAGACCAGAACTGGCTTGAATGGGTTTGGTTTATTAAATCTGTACACTCTATTTCAATATAATCAGCACATTTTTGTTCCAAGAATGTAAGATAGTATTTTTTTTAGTAATTGTGTAATATATATCTCTACATAATACAATCCAAGTCCTCTGAACTATGTAGACATGTGCAAGTGTTCACTACCAACTTCAACGATACAGTAAAGGCAAAGACTTGTGGACACTAAGTTAGGATAATGTTGATATTTGAGATTTTTCTTGAGTCCTCACAATTATCAAAAAAATCTAAGTGCTGTAAGTACTTCATACACGAGGTATTGAATATCTAGTTAACTGTTCTGAGTATAAAATAGAGGCAAAATACATAAAGAACATCTTGCAAGCATGACAAAGAAACGTCTACAGACACAATACACACGTGGTCAAAGATAATATGAGGGGATACCTGTAACCTTTTGTGTTCTTGAATATAGCGTACTTACAGACTGATGAGAGGTCACACTGTACGTATCATGCTTTTAAACACTGGGAACTTCAGCCTCAAAGTAGATCAACACAGAGCAGGGGTGGCCTAGCTAAACAGCATCTCAGTGCTTGAGGTGTTTTGATCTGTATAATTTACAGTAAAATGCACATTTTCAGAATGTGCAATCAATCGGGTGTTACTCCATAACACATACAAAGGGACGAACAGCAGCAGATTTATCTCATAACCCCCCAGCCCCCCAATCACCACCACCACTCGCTTCATTGTTTGACCCTCTGAGGCGTGAGCTCACACCCGAAGCATGATACGCCAGCGCCTTCCCTCCCTCGGTCCAAACAAGTGTGCGTCATGTTTATGCAAAAGAATGGAACGCATGGTCGTCGCATGATGTGCATCAACATAATCTGAGGTAAACTGGGTGTCCTGTGTCTTGGCCCGTTACAGTCTGAGAACCAGTGCCTTAGAGAGTCAGAGAGGTAAGTCAGAAAGAAATCGTGTAAACTGTGCTCGTGCGAAGTGACTGTTGCACTCACTACCAAAAGCACAAGGGCCCTAAACTGTAAACCTCGAGGATTATTCAAAGCAAACTAAAGAAACCAAAAACACTTCAAAAGTACTCTACTCATTAGGTTTAACATTTCCTTTTTTTTTTTTTTTCGCATTTTTTGCAGGGTTTTCAACTTTTTTCTTTTTTCTCGTGTTTTCGCTCAAGTATAATCACAGGTGACTAACTACAGAGGATAAACAGGGTCAGGTGAGTACCATGCTACATCAGGTTTAGAGAAGGCTATTGCAGACAATTCTACAACATGTACAACCACATTTTATACGAGTGAGTTACAAATATTTCAAAACATATCACCAGGAAACTAAGTACATACAAGATGTTGAATATTTAGAGTCTTAAAGGACTATCCCTCAGTCAGTAATAGGATTTCATGTTACTTGACTTAAACTGTCCAGTCTTACAGACAAAATCTGAAAAATTGCTATTCAAAAAGTAGCAAATTTGGTCAGTGTCTCTTTTCAAATAGTTATAGTGCTTTTAATGGCTTAAGACAGGGGTCTTCTTTTAATCTCACCCAGTGGCAATCTACAGAACTTCAGTGTACATTTGATGACACCATAGCTGCAAAAGTCTTCATGTCAAGTCCAATAGGTAAAATGACAGCTAGTGCTGTCACATATATTTCAAAGTAGTATGCATTATCAAAAGGAAAAAAAACAAACAAACTAATACACATTTATAAATTTTTTTTCAACTCTCAAGTTCTTGTAGGGAATTCAACCGTATGATTAGCTCCGTGTTCCCATTTCCTGTGAGTTATCATTCTTGGAGGACAGGCCTTCAGGAGCCACGCTCCATTTAAAGACGTCAGGAAGCTTCTGAGACTCTCCTGTGTGGCGCAAAGGTTTGGATACACCTAAAGTGGACTTAAAACTCCCATTCCAGAGTCTCTTCTCGATTGGCTGCTCTCTCTAACCTGTGGATGATGTTATTGAGGTTGGCCATTTTCTCCGTGCGTCTCTGAGTGCTCCTGTTGAGTTTGGGACTTTGGAAGGGAGGGGGCGGGTTAGGGTCCAGGCTGTGACTGGTGCTCGTCGATGGAGGGTTGGGCAGCGAGGGCGATATGGGCGCAGAGGAGGAGGGAACGGGCGAGACTGACATCATGAGGCCCGGTGAGGATGCAGCAGAGGGCGAGTTGAGGGAGACCTCCAGGCTGCTGCGGCAGGGCTCTGACGAAGCCTTGAAACTGACCGGGTCGACGGGTGACTTTCCGGAGTCTTCCCCCTCGTGCCTGGTCTGATTGCTTCTCTGTGGGCCGTCTACGGAGAGCCCTCCAGGGTAGAGACCCTGACCTTCTTCCTGCCTCAGGCTCTGGCCTGCCAAGTGGGGCTCGCGACAGCCCGCGACGGAGTCCTCGTGCTCACTTTTCAACTGCGGCAGCGGCACGGCTGTTGGAAAACACTGAACCCTGGACTGTTTCGCCGAGCTTTCCCTTCCCTCCTCTGTGTCGTCTTCCCTGTCTAATGCCTCCTGTTTGACATGAGGCAGTGAGGTGTTGGCACTAAGAGGAAGGCTGGAATGGATGTGTCCTGAGGGCTGCTGCAGCCTCCTCTCCTCTCCGTCAGAGTGAGGGCTCCGTGTCACTGAGGGGGAGTAGCTGTGGTGCTCAGCATCCGTGTCATTGTCTGGCAGACCCTCCATCAGCACCTCCCGTCGCATCCTGGACCTGCACACAAATACCACAGTTAGACATTGACTGAAAGAGACTTTAGAGACTAAAGTTTACTTTCTAAATCAGATTTCAGTTGAAGTGTAAGAGACAGTTTATCAAATTAGATTTACATATTCTTGCTTTGGCTCTTTAGGCTTTATATTTCAGAAATCAGGACTTGATTAGTCAAAAAAAAATAAAAAATACACGTCTATTTGTCTATTTTCTTTCTACTGGATGTAGACAATAGAAAGAAAATAGTTCCTAAATGAAATTTCTGTAATGTCTCTTGCCATACTATTCAAGAAATGGCTCTATAGCAGTTCTCTTCAACACTGGACAACACAGCTCTGGAGGCCAGAGAAGAAAAAACAGATTTTGATTGTAGTGTGAGCTGTCCACCTAAAGTAAATGTACAGTAATAATACAAACAACAAAAACAGCCATCTGTAAAGGTTACAAAGGACTGGCCTGTAGTTATGAAACCAGTTGATGACAGTGTTGGTTTTGAGGTTGAGCTGCGATGCCAGCATCTCGATGGTGTTTTGAGAAGGGTAGGGCTCTAAAAGGTAGGCCTTCTTCAGGGCATCTTTCTCTTCGGCTCCCAGCACCACCCGAGGCTTCTTCGCCTGGCTGTAGGGGCACAAGTCCAGAGAGGCCAAAGCCGGACTCACACACTCAGAGCGAGTGCTGGGCGAGTCGCTGTCCGAGCCGGTGCTCAGCAGGCCGTATCGCCTCTTCAAATAGGCTGGAGGGCAGACAGAGACATGCAGAGTATGACATGCAGAGTACAAACGTGTCAGAATCATGTCCTCCGTCATATTACAGAGTAGACTCTGGTTCCCACCTTTCTTCTCCATCTTTTTCATGGCCCTCAGCTTGTCTACATTGTGAGGATCGTTGAGCCACAGCTGCATGCGGACGAAGGGCTCCCTGCCTTTCAGACTGAGCTTGTGCCATGGTTTGGGTCTGGAGAGCAGGTCGGACACCGAGCCCTGCGTCAGGCCCAGGATGGTCTCCCCAAAAAGACGCTGGCCTGTGGAGAACAAATACACACAGGTGTATAGTTGCTATGGTGTCTTTAAGAAGTGTTTTGGGGAGTTTTTTATCCCAAGTTGTGAACTCAGACCCACCTAAGTTATTATCTGTTAGCACCTCTTTGACCTTCTTGGTGATGGCATAGGTATCTAGCTCTGGAGACATGGCCACCAGCTCCTGGATGCCCAGTGGGTTTGTGGGCTGATGCAAGGTCATGAGGCTGGGAGTGGATTTCACTCCCTCTGGGTGGGTGGACAACCCCAAGCTCAGGCCCTCTGGCTGCTGGTTCTCTTTACTGCTCTCCATGGAGAGACTCACAGGCTCTACCAGGGGACTTGGGTGGCTGTCTGCTGGGCTGGGAGGTGGGGATGGTGAGGACTGGGCCGTCACTGGGCTTTTATCTGTAAGTAGGAAAGAATAGTCACACCAATCAAATAAATACACGCAGTTGACTATGTAAGCTGTGTGTGTGTTTGTTTGGTTTTTTTAGTTGCAAAGTTTCTCAAGCAGTCTAGATATTCTCAAGCGTGTGTTGTGAAATGCAGACTCACCCTGAGTGTGGCCCTGGTTTGGGGGCTGGTTAAGGCTCTGTCCTAGCTGATCCAGTAACCACAGCTGCATACGGATGAAGGGCTCCCTGCCTTTCTGGGTCAGCTTGCTCCAGGGTTTGGGCCGAGACAGCATATCACTCACGCTGCCCTGAGAAAGCCCCAGCACCTGGAACACAAACACTGGTTGATATATTTACCTTTTAATTAAACACACTATCTATGTCATTGCTCACATCAAATGTGTATGTTGCACAGAAACGACTGCAAGTTATTATTGTGAAAGATGGAAATCTGTTTGGTCATGCACTTTCCCCATACAACCACTGGAGGGAGACAATGCACTATAAATCTTCATGTTTAAAGGTTTAAGTTCGATTTGCAGCACACCTCATATTTAATTATTTTCATATGTGATTTATATTTCTGCGATTCAAATGCGCAAATTTCTGTAGTGATAAATTTTCTTCCTTTTTTTCCCCACATGATCGTATATTATAAAAATAAAAAAACTGCTACACCGTCTTCAGCTTTAGTGGGACTTGCATTAAAGATATTTTACAACAGTCATATCAACACAGCAGAGAAGGAAGACAGCACCTTTCATATTACTCGAAAAAAACCTTTGTGACACTCGTTATATTTTATCCACTCCAGACAGAATAAAGTGATATATCACAAAGGCTGCCTAGGAAGACACCCAGAGGGATTTTACCGACAATAAAGGCACACTTTCTGGGGCTTGAACTAACAAAACTGATACAGAGTCTTCAGTAGCTCATTTCAGGGAAAATGCAAATAAAAACACACCGTTTTTAAAAAAAAAGATTTAATCTTCTGTGTGTTTGTCACAGAAAATATAACACCTGGGTGAAGGAAAACGAACACGTTCCGCTCAGCAAAGAGTTGTTGAAAAGATGACTTTGGCTGAAAAGTGAAAGAACGTTCCAGCAACAGATCCAAACTCAGAACCTTTCAGCTATGCAGCAGTAAAAACCAGACTGAGATTATAATGTTATTCATTTAAGGAACACCCGATAAAAATTAATTAATTAATAAAAAATAGCCGTATTTCCCTCAGGTTCACACCACAAAAGTCCCACAAGCACATTGCACTACAAATGTAACTCTGAAAGAGATGAGCTGCTCAGATGCCCTCCCAAACCACTGTGACAGCTAGGGAGAATAATATGGTATGGTAAAACTTGCGGGCAGCCTCTAAAAGGTTTTTCAAGGGCACGAATGACAACTCAACCAAACGCAAGCCTCTCAGCTAAAAATGTTGATGGTTAAGAAAGAGATGTGAGAAACTAGGATTCAAAGGAAGAGCAGCAAAGCAGAATCTATTGCTGTCTGACATGTGGGGAAAAGCACCTGAAGGCTTTTTAGGACAATGTTGTATGCAGAAAGTAATAAAAAGGCAAACTTTTAACCGTTTTTTTACAGGGCATATAATGTCAAGACTTCACATCATTATGTCAAGTTTGCTGCAAGAAATTCTAAAGAGCGGGCTAAAATTCTTTCACAGCGACGTCAAATACCAGCACCGTATTATGCAAAGCTCTGAGCTGCAGATACGGCTACTAAAGTGTCGGGACCTGTTATTAGGTTTAAAAGGAGTCCATTACTTTTCCACATGGATGAGTTTTATGTTCTTTTTTTAACATAATTAAAATGTGTTTTATGTTTACTGAGATCACCTCAGTCTAATATTTCACATGCTCTGAAAATCTGAGAAGTTTAAACTAAATATCATTTTTCTTCTTTTGTATTTGCAGGCTGTTTCATTTGCAGTATGCGTTTAATGTGAAAGGCCAACATCTGACCTTTTCACCAAAGATCCTCTGACAGATGCCATTCTTTGCCAGCTTCTCCTTCACCTGCCGAGTCAGCTCGATGGTGTCCACCTCCCGGTACATGTACATCTCATACTGCTCTGGTGTCAGCGGGGGCACGGTGGGCTTCAGTGCACGGGGGATATATGCTGGATAATAGGAAAGGCGTCCCGGGCCGGGTCCTGGGGACTCCCCGCTTACCGAGGTATCTGATTCCACCTTCACCTCCACCGGCCGGCTCAGGCCCAGCTCGTCCTCGGCAGCAGAGGCCTCCTCACTGTTGGGGAGACCCTCGCCGTTCTCCAGACGCAGCCACGGCCGGGGTAAGGTGGAGGGCCCGGAGGAGGAGGAAGACAAGGAAGGGGAGACCGAGCTGAAGGGCCGAGAGCTGCTTCCGCCGCCGAGCACCATAGATCCCCGCTCCTGAGACCAGTGCTGATCGAAGTAGGTGCCCGCTTCGCCGATTTCTGATTTGACTTTGCGGATGATGTTCTGGACGAAAGCGGCAGGGGAGAGGACGCTGAGGGGTGTCTGGGGGCTGCTCACGGGGTTGGCTGTGCACACTGTAATGCAGCCCCCTTCCTCCTGCTTGATGGAGATGGGTAAAGGCAGGCCCCTGGAGCGCTCAGGGGGCCCCAGACGTTCCACCTGAACTCCTGAGCTAGCAGTCGAAGCCCTGCCGCACACTTCCATCTCCATCAGGGCCTGCTGCTGAGCTTCCATCTCCCTCCTGGCCTGTTCGAGGATGCTCTTTATGGTGTCGTCAGAGCTGCTGCCAGGCCCGTTACTGCTTCTGCCTGATGAGCTGTTTAGAGATGACTTGACATCACCTAAACAAGAAAAACACACACGCTGACACTGACGCACACTCAAAGCACCTTTCCTTTCTAATCTAGATGCATTCAAGTACTGATCAAAATACATAATAGAACTCATTGTGCATAGAAAACCAAAAACAAACAATCAATAGGGCTTTTAACTATGACTTATGACTCGAAGCTTCATCCTCACCCCTCTGGGACTGGATCTCCTTCTTAGCCTGCTCCAGGATATTCCTAATGGCGTCGTCTGACCCAGTTTCAGGAGTTCGGATGCGTGGAGTGATGCTCCCTGCCACAGAGGGTAACAGAAAGAGATGGAGATAGAGAGAGAGGGAGGAGAGAGGAGGGGGTGAGTGGGATGGTTGATCAGAGAGCAGTTCCAAGGCTTTGCTTTTGACTGGTAGATCAATGGCTGCCTTTGAGCGCGTGCTGTCTGAGGTTGCAGTATACGGGAAGCTCAACTTTCAAAAGCTGTGAATCTAGGGAGAAAACAAAGTTTAAAAGTAACACTATAAACATGGCAGAGGAAACCGTGATGAAGTCAAGGATGAGGGCCAAGTAGATTTAAATGTAGAAGGTTTAAATGTGCACAGGTCCAGGAGCTAAGCCACCAATACATCTGCTTTAAAAACCTCTGCGTACATAGTAGCACAGAACTGATGAAGCTTTTCAGTCATATATTGTATACGAATGCTCATAACAAACATCAGCCAAGTTTCAAATAATGAGGTCAGAATATCCAGTTGTGTGAAGCCTTCAGACAGTTTTTTCTACTTCTGCCTCTCATTGATGTCAGTGAGAGAATATTTGCCTAATATGGTCATCACAGGTACACAGCTCTGCTTGCCACTAAGCCCAAACAACATGTCTTTCAAAGATTTTGATTGGAAACAGCAACCAATCAGAAGACAGCTGGCTTAAAGGGAAGGGGAAGCTAAATAAGGATTATTTTGAATTATACAAAGTTAGTCTAGGAATAAAAACAGGGACGTGCAAATTAGTGCAATAGGTCCCCGCTAAGCATTCTGAAATGCACTTTGTCTAAAAACTTATTTTATGAAGAATATTTCTGGATACCATTTGTAGTCTGCTTGCAGTGCATGTTCAAGCTTTGGCTGCATGCAAGTAAACAGTCTGTATGGAGAGCCAAAGAGGAATGGCTGTACCAAAATGCCTTTAATAACCACAGTTATCTGATGATGATTTCACTTTTTATTAGCTTTCCCCCCCATTTATCTGCATTCAAAAACAATGAACAGAGCACAGAACAGAAGTCTTAGCACACATATCCGCTGGCTGCCGGCAGTCAGCAGACTAGCCTAATGGTTTCCAGACTGGTACTTCTTTAATTAATTTGATTATTTCATCGTTACTGTAAAATATGACCTTCATTGTGCTTCATCTATCGTCATGTATCAGTGCAGTGGATGAAAATCACTGTCACTTCTAACGTTTGATCTGCAAGCCAGCGGTCTTCAAATTATGCTTAAAACAAACTTAAATTGCCAAACTTTCTGACGCTATGTCAGCTGTTGTTATGTGCTGTAATGGTATTGTGTATTGCACTTTATACATCTGTGTGTTGCAGCACGGTTTTCATTTAGTCCGTGTCCTGTCACGGTGTCACGGCTGAGCAGCCGATGTGCTTCGGTTGCGAACCCAAATGCAGACACAGGAGAACAGAGCTTGAATTCAAACAAAAAGCGAGCCTTTATTTGGCTGATGGAAACATGAAAACTATGATAAACAATGACTTGAATGACAGACTATGATTTACTATAATGTGGATAACAGACGATGTGACGCTGAACACAGGAAGACTGAGGACTTAAATACACACATGAGATGATCAGGGGAGGTGGAAACACATGAGGACACAGCTGACTAGAATTAAACATAATGAAAACACAGGGGAGAGTAAAACTAACCACATGAAAACACACACACACACACACACCTTCACAATAAAACAGGAAACTAGACATGACAACACTAAGCTTACAGACCTAAAACACATGATAAACTAGGCAAGAATCCAAACATGGAAACCAAGGAAACAATAAATAATGGCTGCCTTTAACCTAAGATAGACAGGAATAACACATGATCACAAAGCTAACATGAGAAGAATACAAAAATAAACTCAGAGCGATGGGTCAGAGACCCAGGCTGTGACACACAGTAGTTAGCACTCACCTCTCTGTCGGACCTGGATGGTTCTGAGTGCCAGAATGTTCTGTTCATCAGACAGAAACTGCTTCATCTTAATAAAAGGTTCTTTGCCTTTCACAGTCAGCTTCCTCCAGGGTTTGGGTCTTGCCAGGATCTCGCTGACCGAACCCTGGGACAGGCCCAGCACATAGTGGCCAAACACTCGCTGGCCGATATTATGCTTTAGCAGCTGCTCCTTCACCTGGAAGGCGATCTCCGCCGTGTCCAGTTGGTCATCGTCTCCTGCGGTCGAGCTGCCGCTTTCCGACTGGTCGCTGGGCAAGCCGGCATCAACGCTGCCCGCCCCCACAGGCCCTTGTGAGGCTGACATAAGCGCGACTTTGGCTGCATAGAGGGCGGTAGGGAAAGCCATGAGGCCATCCTTTTTAAAGTGTGGAGATAACAGCTGTTTGTGGAGGATGTGGTCTCCTGACAGCCGGTCCCCGGAGCACGGCGACACTGAGAAAGGCCGGGGGAGATCATGGCTGGAGGAGGAGCGGTCCAGGGTGGGGGGACCGGGGCTGGGGGAGGCACGACTGTCCACCTGAGAGGAGGATGAGTGGGATCCGGGCGGCCTGCCTATCTCCCTGCCTGCATCCTCAGAATGGTCATCATCTGGTGACAGAAAAGCCATCTCACTCAGGACACATGGGATGTGTACAGCTACATGGCTTTAACAATGAAGACCTAACTATTATTCAGCTTATAAAAGATATTTCCTGAATTAAATCGCTTACTTTATACCCTTGCAAATCCAGACTACATTATGCAAACTCAGTTTAAGCACAGAGATTTAAATGTGGAAGTAATCAACTATAGAATCAGCTGCCCAGTGAGTGCCAAACAAACAGGCAGTATTTGGTAGATGACAAAACTCAACACCTTTTAGAAACTAACAATCTCTTAGTACTAGTTTTCTTTTAACTTTATAGGCTAAAAAAAATGAGACATTTATTTTACCATTGCTGTGTAGTATTCGGGTCTTATCCACCAGGTACTTGTGAGATGGAAGAAAGGCCTCTTTATCCAGCAAAAGAGCCTCTGCAGCCTTAGTAGAATCCTACACACACACCCACACACAAAAGCTGTTAATTCTAGATTAATCAATTGTAGTGGCTGCCGATATCCTTATATTGGATATAATGGATGATGGACCAGTGATGCATTCAATTGCACTGCTGTAGTTTTTATTCTCTGGCACTAAGGCTGCGTCCACACTAGCTTTAGACTTGAAATTGGCGTTTTTGTCTGAAAACGCTCCGTGTCCACACTACCCTTTTCAATCGTTTTCACAGAGTTGTGTGTCCACATTGAAACGGCCGAAAACGCTTACGTTCCAGTACTGCGCATGCGTGAAACGCAAGAAGATTCGACCTGCTTCATTTCTGTCTGCCGCTTATTTACTTTCCCGCTCTCTGAAACGTCACGGCAAAATGTTGAGGAAAAGCACCGAGTTTTTTAAATGGACTAACAATGAGGTGGAGTTGTTGCTGCATTTACCTGGGATGAGCTGCCATTGGCTGAAGCCAGCTTCATTACCTTTAGGATACTACGGCGAAAACCAAAAGAAGCACAGTCATATATTTAGATGTACATTAACATTACTATGAATTACTGACACGTTCGATATCAATCAACCACCTGAGTTCAGTTTTAATCTCTTCATAGTCCATCTGGGATTGCAGTTTAGCTTCTAATCTCTGAAACAAAAACACAGAAGGATAATATTTTCCTCTGAATTAATAAGAGATTCTGCGGACGGAGGACTCTTCCCCACATTTCCCATCATGTTTCCCAGCCACTCACCTCTATAGCTTCTGTCTTATAGGCTACCTGGCGCTCCAGCTCTAGAATCTGATTGGCTGAGGTTTCTTGAACTTCCTGCAGTGTGAACTGCAGCCGCTGAATGTTTTCGAGAAGGCGGAGGATTTCACGGTCTTTAGCCAGCAAGGCAGCCTCCAGCTGGGAGGGCAACACCTCTCCCTTCTCGTTCTTCTCCTGACAGGGTGACAGGAAGATGTGACAAAAGGTGTGAGAGTGAGGGAGAGGAAAAAAGTGATAAAGGGAGTGAGGGCAGCCTGTGAATCACAACCTCTGCTGTGGTAATGAAAGGTGAGAGAATATGACTTCTGCAAAGATGATGAGGTTGCAATTAATAGTATATTCTAATTCATCTCAGAGACTGATAAAAGACAACATTCAATATTTCTACACCAATTAAAAAGCCCTCTGGCATAATTTCATAATCTGGTGATTTGTACAGAACAAAACGTCAAACGTGGTTTGAACATTTTAAAAAGGTACGTGTACATAATACGTTTTTAAGATGCTCTAATATCTAGTTAATGACCACTTTGTTAAGTACGCCTGGTCAACTGTTTGTTAATACAAATGAATTAATCAATTAATAACATTGCAGCAGCTCAGTGCATTTAGACATTTGGGCATGGTCAAGATGACCTGCTGAAGTCCAAACTGACCATCAGCCTGGGGAGGAAACATGATTTAAGTGACTTTGACCATGACATCGTTGTTGGTGCCAGACGGGCTGGTCTGAGTATTTCAGAATGACGCTCTACTGGTAATTTTTCTACACAACTAACTTTAGGGTCATTCTCTGTAAACCCTAGAGAGTGGCAGTGGGTGAATATGCTTTATTGATGTCACAGGAGAATGTCCAGAATGCTTCAAGATGATAAGGCGGCAACAGTAACTCAAATAACCACTTGTTACAACCAACGCAGAAGAGAATGTCGAACTTGAAGAAGTTAACAGAAGATTGAAAACAATATTGCCTAATCTGACCAGTCTCAAGTTAGATGCGATATTTGGATGGTAGGGTTAGAATTTGGCACGAACACCATGAAAGCAAGGGTGGACCATGCTGCCTTGTATCATTGGTTTAGGTTGGTGCTGGTGGTGTTGGTGTGGGAGACATTTCTGATGGCTGCTTCCAGCAGAATGAAACACCATTGCCCAAACTTAAAATCACCTCAAACTGCTTTCTTGAAAACAACAATGAGTTATCTGCGCTCAGAAGTCACCAGATCTCAGTCCAATAGAGCACCTTTGGGATCTGGTGGAATGAGAGATTCACATCATAGATCTATGATGTGAATCTCTCAGCAGCAACTGTGTGATTCGTTGTCAATATGGACCAAAGTCTCTGATGAATGTTTCCAGTGCCTTGTTGAATCTCTGCCATGAAGAATAAAGGTGTACTGATGTGTGTGTGTGTTTATCTAGCTGTTGTGTTACATGTTATGGTATAAACTGTAAAAAAAAAAATGGAATTAACAAATTTGTGGTTATTTTATTAGTAGTAGTATTACATCAACATTATTTGATTGATGTGCTAACATGTGAACTGAAAATGGTGTCAAACATAAGACCCACAGGCAAAAATCCAGCCATTGCAGGCTTTGCAGAGTGAAACAATTGGACAAAACACATGGAGTTACTTTTAGACTTTTCACTGTATTTTTCACCAGAAATGTTACATGTGGTACTAACTTATTCTTATGAAGGCATTTATGGCTGTTTGTTATCTTTTCTAAGTTGCAATTTTGAGGGCGGGGCTCTGGGGAGTCTAATCCATGTCCGATAGTGTTCCTTTGTTTGTTTTTTTAAATCCAGGTATGCTGGTAGTGTGTTTGGGATCATTCATCACTCCATGAGTTTCAGTTCAGTAGTCCAGTTCTAGTGTAATTTAGCTAACCTCAGCCTTTTCTCCTGGTTTGCGTTCCTCAAACGGGCTTCTTGACAGCCATCCTTCCACTGAGACCGTTTCTGTTGACGCTTCAGTGAACAATCGGCTAAAAGGCCAAGTTTATCTCTGAGGTCTTGTGTCAGACTTTGCTGGATTTATTCCTATTTCTGAAGGACATCACTTTCAGACACCGTTCATCTGTTGTAGATTTTTTGCTGTAGGTTTTTTAGACCAACTAGTACTTTTATTCTGCACCCATTTCCTTTATTTGCTAAGGACACACTGCCCAGCATGCTCAGATATGCCAGGCTTTCGACTAATAGCTGTAAAATTTGTAAATCACCTTGTTTTAATGGATTCAACTTAAGAAATGAGAACATGTGAGTGTGGCTGCTAGTAACAACGTGTCTAAAGATAAAACTTAAAATGGATTTTTTGCTGAGCTGTGTATTTTATGATATATAAACACGATAGCTTGAAAATATTTGAATGAAATCTAATCACATCTATATCACATTTGACCTCTGCTCTCTCGTTTCCACGTGTGCCTTTCTTTCAAGTTGACCCAAAAATCTGTTCCATCTTTAAACAAAGTCACGTGAAAAGAAAGAGAACGAGCTTAACAGTTAGAGTCTAATATTATATTAGAAACTGAAGTTATTCATGTCCAGTTATTTGCAAATCAATACCTATTATCCACTATCTACTCCTACATAATGTTTTTATACAATACTATTCAATACTATGGTCAGGTACAAGGACTGGATTGAAAATGAATGAAAATAAAGTAAAATATCTCAAAATGATACCTGCAGTTGACTAATAAATTATTTGTGGCCATTAAAAAAACAAAAACAAAAGAAAAAAATAATAATAAGAAAAATAAAGTATTTTACACCCAACATGTAACAGTTCTTACCCTGCTAGTGCCCTTTGCTGGATGGCAGCTCCCTGCGGTGACGCTGTGGCCACTGGATAGCTGTTCCTTTAGCCTTTCCACTTCCCTCTGAGCCATTTCCGCTCTCTGCACACAGATACGGCATCACAGCGTTACAGTTTTCATACACCGGCCACATCAATTGGCTAATGAGTTGATCACAGCAAGAGCACACTAACATAGTAAATCAAAAAAAAAAAAAAAAAGGCGCCCTCGCTCAGAAAATTTAGCAAAAACCTGAGCAGGGGCCCAAGGAGGTGAGTGCAGCCACTGGTTTATTCTGCTGCGAGGGGTGTTTAGTCAGCCCACTTTATTCCCCAAACTGTTTACCTGCTCTGTCACACCCGGCCTGCTAATTAATGATTCATTTTGAGAACATTTATCTGGGAGCGGTTGGCAGAGAGCAGCAGCAGCAGAGAGAGGGAGAGAACGAGAGCGAGGGAGAAAATCAGAGCAGAGAAGAGGGAAGCAGAAGAAAAGAAGTATCACCAGGACAGGAAGCAATCAAGGCAATGAGATAACTAAGAACCCCGGCGTTCGGCACTCCGGCATCAATCGCGCTCGGCAGTCTCCTGTTCTCTGCTGAGTGGAGCCGTGCTGCCGTAGCACGCCCACCGACCGGGCTTCGGGTTTACATTCACTAATCACACTCTCAGGGCACGGGAGGCAGAAGGGGGGAGGAAGAGGAGAGGGTTGGGGGGGCACAGGGCGGAGGGTGCCTAATTAAAGCCGAGGCTTGATTACAGGAGTGATTACCTTAATGAAGGAGCATCTCAATCAGAGGAGTGCACAGGAAGACCGAACTCACCTGGTTTGCTTTCTCAAGACTCGCCATGATGCCGTCGACCTCCTCCGCCCTGCAGCACATGCACATCCAGACAGAGAAGGTTTACTGGCGACATATTTTCAGTTTCAAATAAACAAAACAACAAAACCAACTGCTTTTACACATTCTGCTACACACGAAAAAAAAGCTGTAGCGTGACAGTCATATTTCAGGAAAGCTATGGCCCTATAACCAAATACTGACCAACAACAGGAAATGCATAATAGAGTTTTGCAGAGTTTTGTTTCACACATATACTTTATACTCAAAACGACGTTCTAACATTTACTACACATAAATCATTATGCACAGAATATTTGGGGAAAAAAACTGTTCAACACACTAGAGGCTAAAAGTCCCTAATGAACTGGCAATTGAGTTTTATCACTGTCTGTATTCTGGCATTTCAGTACCTCAAATTAGAAACTCAGCTGGGATTTTGGAAAAAGTGAGTTTAAATTCCCACCCCCTACAGCTAATATGTTACCAAGCATTAAAAAAAACTATCAATTATAATTTGAGAGACATATTTTCAAAGCAAAGTCCACAATAACAAAAAATTAACTCCCGAACTGTTTATTCCCTCAAAATCATGGAAATATTCTCAATATAATGGATTTTTTTTAATCCACCAGGTGTAACCGGTGTCTATGTAAACCCAGGTCATTAATAATCCTAGATACCCCAAGAACAGTTCTGATGGCACAACGTCAGCGGCCGAGCGAGCGGATGCATACACGAATCGTGTTTTTTTCCCCCTCAGAACTCTTGAGGCTGAACTTCCAGCCTCCATACATCTAACAATCAGAGAAGTCTAATTTAAACAGAAGCTCAGCAAGATCATTCATGAGGTGTGTTTGAAGTTCAACAGTTTCATTTTGCACACATGGGATCAGATTTTCAAAAGGTAGATAAGGATGAATTAACGAGAACGCTGTGATTGATTTAAATATGCACATAGGTTTCTCAAGTTTCGGGACACAGCAGTCCTTTTTAACCAAAGGAAATAAAACTGTTCAAAGAACACATCAGACTTTTTAAATCCTTATTAAACTAACTATATTCAGCCAAACCCTCATTATCTTTCATGTTTGCGCCTATCTGCTCCATTGTCTCACATCAAAAGCTGTGATTACCTGAAAAATTATTAATCCAATGGGATCACAAGAACGCACAAATACAATCTTTCAATACTTGTGCATAAGACATTAAGACAAATGAACTTGACAATTTTGAGAGAACAGCTGCTCTCTCTCTCCTATGTGGTGCACACTTCTGCAAAGTTTAGAGGAGCTAGATTTGTGGCTTAAGCGTGCAGGAGGCAGGACACATGGCATCCATGCACTACTAATAAATGCACCAGGAGATAAGCTGCTCTATTCACTCATCAACACGATGTGGCTTTGCAAGAGAATCAAGCTGGTGCAGGTATGAATGCAAATGTCTGATTTGACACATGCACTTCTGTCAGGTATGTATGAGCAAAGTTCAGGAATGCAATGCATGCGTGAACGTGGCTGTAGTGCAGCTATCTGTCAGATGATGCCTCCGACCAATCCCGTTCTTGCAGTTGGTGCAGCCCCAGTTTTAAAGGGTCATGGGCATGCCCAATAAGGCCTGTATAGATGGCGTCCTCCTGACAGAAAACACTAACAGGTGTCAGTTCTACGTTTAATGAACTTGTGCACTACGGAAAATGTTTTGTATTGATTACCTGTTCAGCTACTCAAGCCGAGGCAGACAAATAGTTTTTCTTATCAGCACCGAGGAAACAGTCAGTGAGACTAATAGAGGCCCGGCCCGGCGCTCAGACGCTTGGGGTCAGGGCGGGATAGCTGCAGCTTGAGCTGCGGAGTCGCTGCTGCTACTGTCGGCCTTGAGGAATGCGACCGGGGCAACACGCACACACAGTATGACAAACTACATGACAGAGATGCTCTTTCACATCGCAGCTCTTTGCAAAAAGGTAAGGCCAAACTGAAAATGTGTCCAATCCGACAAAATGGATGGCAGCGGGTCTGGAGACATCAGTTCAATTGCACCAAGGATTAAGCCTGGGAGAAAATCCATTAGCAGCGGCTGACTGTGCTCTAGAGCACAACCCAAACAAAGGAGTGTTTACTTTGAATGTCTATCGACATCCTTCATACAAGCTCAGATTCATTTCAGCCGTGTGGTGGATACATTGCGCTCAAAGACCAGGACAAGGTAGAGTGTTTTCTGAAGCAATCTTTAAATGAAGCAATTCTTCTTGAGGGCTGTCAAGGCCCAGCTGCCAGTGAAAGCAAACACAGACCTCTCTCATCGACCTGCATTAGTGGCTGAGTCACTCTCACTCTCTGCTTTTACAATGGCATTCCTCAGCTCTACACTGGACGTGAGTTTATGTAGGTAAAATAAGAGCGGCTTGAGCACTCGAAATGCTACGGTGATGCTGGCGTGCAGCCGTCACGACTGTGGGAGGGAGCGGGGAAAAACCTCTGAAATTTGGAAATGTGTGCCAAAGTAAACAGAAAACGTGAGATGAGAGGCAGACTCTTACTTGTTCGTCATCTCCTGGTTGTATTTACACCGCAGCTCCAGCAGCTCTGTCTGTGCAGTGTTCAAAGCTAATGAGAAACACACAGGGGGGAGTCAGAAATTCATGTTAAAAGAAGAAAAAAAAGACACATGAACTTTTACCTTAAAGCTACATTGTACAGGTCCAATTTCAGGATGGATCAATATCCATTCCGATTCAAAACACAGCTTGTTATAAGTTAACAGCTGACAACTTACACTGACAAGATATATCAACTTCTCATTTTTATTTATGTAAACACGAGCACCAATCGGGGAGCAGTGTTGCAGCAGGGGGCACCATACTGCAATTAGACAAGCAATGGTTCTTTAATGGGTTGATATTAAATCTAACAGCTACAGCACATGCCAGTGTTTAAACCACTTACATGAATGCAGAACTTTGATCTTCTCCTCGGCCTCTGATAATCTGTCAGCCATGCTAACATCAGCGCTCTCCTCCTCCTCCCTGAGAAAGGAAACTCTTGTCAGTTCCTGCCTACATCATGGCCATACGTTAATGCGCACTTTTAATGTTAATCAAAACCAAGTAGAGCAAAGGGAAAACGCTTTAAATTACTGAAATGCTGACGAGTTTTGGGCCACATTTGATGCATGTAGATAAAGCCTGGCCACATTCTTTTGCGCGTTTTACTGCGTTGTTTGTTTTTGCCCACTATAAAAAGTTTTCCAGTATACAGGGTAGTCCATCCCAATCTGGAAACACTGCTAGTGTACTACCAGGCTTTTCTTCTGTTCACTATCCATTTCACTATGCAGCATGCTAACATGATACCCTTAGAGCAACTAATTTTTCAAACTTTCAGATAAAGAACGAGCAGCTGCCTTAAAAAGTTCAGATGCAGTCAGCTGCCTCCCATTACTGCCATGCTAGAGCTGCTTGTGCTAATTTTAAAATATGTTAGCAAGGTACACAAAATGTTCCGCTGTGTGCTGCAGGAGTGGACCCAAACATTTTCATGTATTCTCAACATCTGAGGAACTGAAGACCCAGTATATAACTTTTAGTTCTGACGGTAATATCCCCACCATAAAAGAAAAATCCCTGTGTAATTTTACCATCTGTTTGCTTCTCTCCCACTCGCTGGGCTCACATACACTATATTTTTATACAGCCAAATTTACATTATTTGTATGTAAGGTGTATGAACATATTTTTATGTTTCTGCAGCATTATGTGGTGAAAACACGGCCATTAGAGTCATTTTTTAAACCGCAAATGGCTTCACATAAGTCACAGAAATGACTGTGTAGTGATATTGTCTACATTCATGTTTAAAATTATCACCCAGAGACAATGTTAGAAGGCACAGAAGCCAAAATGGATTTGTTAGCAGTCAACAGTCTTGCCTCAAAAACAGCAAAAAGAATAGACTGGTTCATTTCTGGAAGTACTAGAAATACTTTGGGGTAAAAGTCTGACAAATCAAATATGTGGAGCTACCTGTGAAAAAGGGATGGGAGCTAAAAAGGTGTATTTCAGACAGGGTGAGAAAAGGTGCAGCTGTGTAACATGGAAGTATTCAAGCAGATTCCCAAAATAACAAACCTCTACATGAGAATAATAAAGTCAGTTTAAAGTCAGCATGAGCTGGAAAATATAATATAATCTTCAATTACATATTTCTTTAAGAATTACAAACCATCGTGTGCACAGGTTATAACGACAATTTATTATTTTTATAAATTAAAAACTAGCTCTCACCCGCCATCATTAGCACGATCCCGGTGGTTCTGCTGTGGGGAGTCTGGGGCCCCAGGAGCCGGGGTGCTGTTTGGGGTCATCAGGGAGGCTGGAGGGCTGGTTTCTGGGGCCTCTTTATTCACTGCTGTGTCTGAGATTGCCTGATCGTCCTCTGCGGGCTCTGTGTAAATGAAGAGCCATGAGTTGGTAAAGTGAGGGCTCAGAAATAAAACACGACAGTTTATTTATTTAACGATGTTGCTTGTACACACTTCCTCCGATACTCAGATATATTTCAACACCAGGTGTATTTTAATGAAGCTTCGTATACCTGCAGACACGTACTGCAGCAGCCGCTTAATGTAGATGATTTGAGGCTGACCTGTCTTTTCAAGGCACTCCAGGTGTTTCTTCCAGTGCCCACTGATCTCTCGTACCAGGGCCTCGCTGTCTGGGGCTGAACTCTGAAGCTGCTGCAGTCTTTCCTCCAGGGAATGTGAGGCCTCCAGCACAGGAGCGGGATCTGTGGAAACACGCGCAAACAAATCTGTGCAGGAAGAACAACTGAGATTCACATGATACCCATACACTTCTACTTTTCAAAAAAGGCAAAATAGCTGTTTAACTGTGTGCACTGTCTGTGAAGCACATTACAGAGTTTTCTGCTTCGCACTTTCAACAGAAGCAGGCTATTCCGCTGAGACTTGTTTCCAAAGAGTGACTCTCAGACTTTCCCCACTCAGCCGCCTTTGAAAATTTCACAGCCTGGACCTAATGACACAAGTGCTGTTCCGACCCTTCACATGTTCAAAAATCTAATCTAATGAGTCCTCTCACATGCTGATGAATGGCAAAGACGACAAAAAAAAAGAGAGAGATTACAATGAATATGTGACAGAGACTTAAGTCCCATGTATACACCTAGGCAAAGTGTAGAAAAACTCTGCTCCTGAAAAGGAGGTTAAAAAAAAAAGCGGGATTCTTTAGCACAACAGAGGAGCTGTTTTGCAATGCATGCGCGGCAGCACCAGGCCCATGGGGCCAACTAGGAGGCTGTTTCTCAGCTAACAAGTCTCCTCTGTATCATTTGATCATTTAAATTATTATGCCAGGAATTCTCAGGAGGCAGCTCGGCACTCCACATCACAGGGCTGTTTTTAATCTTCCCCTTCCCTTTTTTCCCCTCCCGAAAAGTTCAACAGCTCAGAGAGAGAGAGCTGCTCCTGTTGTGTACCTGCCTGCCGAACACCAAAGGAGGTGACTTCTAGTGCCAAAGCACAGAGAAGGAAGCTCAGGGGAGCTCCTTGACAAGTGGGGGGGGGGGGGGGCAAGAGCCACGCGCACACATTCACACTCACCCACACACACACACACATGCAGATGCACAGACACACCGCAGCCCTTCAAAACTCTAAAAGAGGAGGAAAATCGCTGCTTTGCTGCACAAACTTTTCTCCCACAGCTTTCATCCACTCATCTTAGACTTCTGTGTGGAACCCAATTGGATCCCTTCTTCAGTATGGGCACTGACTGAAGTGACTTTTCATAAGAAGTTGGAGCCACAGACGTTTAAACTTTGCCAGATGCCACCGAGAGAATGCAAACTCTGAACCAGCAGGCCACGAAATAATAAACGCTCATCAAAGAGCCGAAAACTTCTGCAACGTGCAATTTGTTGAAATCCTGCTCGAACATTGCAGCTCGCCATATCTGCATTTTCATCAGACAAACATTTTGGGCCATTTAATTGATTGAGCTATTTTTCCCAGGACCGTTTACAGTCAAACATTGTCTGCATTCATTGTTACACCAACTGTAGAGATATTGCATCAGTCACGAGGGACATCACTATTAAGAGCACAGCTCTTCTAAGACAAACAGGATGACTTAAAGCACTGCTATTCCATCGACCCACTGTCACAGAAATCACTTTATCAGCCTCTTTCCCATATATCCTTTCAACTTTTAATGATCAAAGGACAGAGATTATAGTAAGGGATCTTTCACGCATGGACAAGCCAGGATTATCAATCAGTGGCAGGGGAGTAAAGTAAAGTCAAATTTAAAGTGAAGGGATATAACTTAAGTCTGTATACAAAATTAACCCCCATCAAAGTAGAGCAGAGAGGATATTCTCGAAGGGGCTCAGATCTACAGTTACTCAAGGAGAGTCCAGTAAGACTGCGGCTAACTTTGGAAAATAGAGCTACTAATTGATGGAGGTTCTTCTTAGAGCAGCTCTGGTCCTAAATCCACCATTAAAAAACTGGAATTGGAGAGGAATTCAACACTAACCTTAAAGTTCACAATCCCGCCAATCAAGAAATATAATGCAGCTGATGAGGCATTATGTACTTTGTGCGAGTCACACCAGAGTCTGCCCAAATAAATGCTTCCATTTAATTCATCCCTTATCTTAATTATGGATGATTGGATGTGCGCTCTCAGGTCGTGGTAAGTGACTGGGCAACGGCGGGTCGTTTCAGCTAATAAATCACAGGACATTTAATGCATCGTTTTCTCTGGTTAATATAGGTCCATTTGTGCAACCACTGAAATCGCAGCCACTGAACAGAGTGAGATTTTATTCCTCTTCTAAATAAGGGACGCTGGTAATAATATGTCGGCCTGTCTGACTTCTTGTGTTTCTTGATCCAGTCAACCCCTTTTTTAGTTAACATCAAGACATTTTTAAAAAGAGTTTTGTAAATTTCATTATATGCAAACTGTCAAAACAGTAAGAACAGCAGAAACTTCCAGGTATCAAAAACTGCAGTTCCTCAAATGACAACTTCAGGTTTGCCCCAAAAGTAAGTCACTCCACATCAACTACCATGTTAAAATACCCAACTTTACAAGTGAAATATACATAATATTGTGTTAGTCTCCAAGTAGATGACAGATGCATCAGGGTGAATTATTTATGCATTCATTATTTAAACTAAAAATATTATTTATGGCTAAAAAGCCATTTTTGAGTGACAGATGGCAGCTGCTAGACATCTGTCTGGCATGACCTGAAGTCCCTGGACTTGGTCTTTCATCGTCTGTGCTGTTGATGCCTTTTGGAGCATTTTCAAGTGCAATTTTAAATTTTAGTTTTAAATATCACTGACTGGCTATGAGCTTAACTGCACGATTAGCCAATTTTGGTGTGTGAAATGACAGAATTTTTTATATGCCAAACAAAAATTTGGCATCCACCCATAAAGGCTATGAATGCGACTTGCTGAACGCCTCCATCTCATCCACATGTGGTAACTTCTGACTCGGAAAAACAATAAAACATAAGGGGGAAGTTCCAGCCCATTCTCACTCCCGAGGCGTAACATCCCGACAATTTGTCACATCCCGCGGTGTTCCTGAGGAACGCGAAAGGTGACCTTCCCTGTTGTTATGCTATGCGCCAAGTTATGGGTGAAATCCAGTAGAATGATAATGGTATACACGTGGTAATACACGCTCCAGCCATGTATTCCAGCCCTAACCCTAACCATAACCTTATCCCTAACCTTAACCAGCACTTTAATGACGTTAAATAGTGTTTTCCAAAGCGATTTAAGTAGAATTAATGAACATGTGTAGATTGATTCCAAACGGTTCTCATGTTTTCTAATTTTTCCGATCTCGTCATTTAGGGACGTGATGGGTGTCCGCAAGCGTAATATGTTGACGATTTGTCACCTAGCGCAACATATTATGCTTTGGGATTGAGAACGTGTTGGGAAGTTCACAGTGAATACATCCATCTTTTATATACAGTCTGTGGTAAAGGCCATATTCTAAACCCTGAACAGGTCAGGTGCTCTGCAAAACTTAGATATAAGTATGAAAAAAACAACAGGTTAGCATAAAATACTGTTTCACACTGATGTCGCCACATTATTGATGATGTTGTACATGGTTTCTTTCTTAATCGTCCGCATCCATGAGAAGTTGCCACTAATCGTTAACTGTGTGTGAGAAAACTGGAAGTAGAGAAGATGCATGGGCATGCTGCAGATTTTCATTCTGGCTGTCTCGCTCATCTTGCTGTGTGTGCATCCTTAATTAGAAATTACAATGTAATTAATACCAACATAAGAGAAGGCCAAACTACATAAACAATACCCATTTGATTAATGTAACCCCAACTGATCCTCAACAAAAGGTTAGCGTGACTTTTTAAAGTTTTCACGCCACCTCACTCGCTATGTTGATATTGAGTTTCATCACTTTAGCTGAGCGATAATGAGGTTACCACCCTGTAGCTCCTTGCTTGTGGTCACTGTGCTGCTGTTTCTGTGCGGTTACACATCTCAAAGCAGCTACTGTGTGTCTGGGTGAGCCTTCGGTCCAGCAGTCAGAGCCTGGCTCGGCGGATGGCGTGTGACACCGGGGGGGAGGTGGAGGGTGCACAGGTTCAGGCTGCGCGTCTAGGTGGGTGGGGGTGGACGAGCGTGGCGTGCGCCAAGACAAGCAGGTGTGTCGGGGCGGTCCGTCTTGGCCCTGTCAGCGATACACCATCATTAGGCGGTGTGGGCGCAGTAGGGTGCACCATTATGTCTCCCTGGGCCCTGTGTAATTACGCTCTGACATAATTAACCCAGCAAGCCCATTAGCCAAGCATTGGCTGGCTGAAGAGAGAGAGAAAAAAAAGAAGCTATAATTATTTGTTGTGCGCATGTTAATGAGGCCAGCTGTGTTCCCATCATACAACACGAACAAATTAATTTACAAGGCTGTGCTCCAAGGTTTTTTCTTTTCATTCAAAACAGTCTTGTTTTTTTTTCCCTCTGAGTGGACTTCAAGGTCCATAAACATGCTCTGACGCTGCTGCAACAAACAGCAAGACTGCTGTAATATTGTTGTCAAGGATTAAAAGTAGGTTGACAGAACACTAAAGCTTCGCTCTCACCTTCGCACACAATGCATCGTGACATAAGATGTATCGAATAAAACGGTGCCTCTTTCCCGCAACCAGTCAAGGATTAGTTTTGATTAGAAGAAACACAAACCACTTGCAGCAAATTCAGAAACATAACTTTGTTCCTTTTGTGGCGTATTTTAAACCAACGAGCATTTGATATTCAGATAGCAAACCCAAGTCTCGCTTTACCTTGATGTGGCAGGAGTGAGAAAACGCTAAAATAAAAAATAAATAAATAAATAAATAATGAAAAAAGATAGAAGGTGGAATGAAAAAATATGATTGTGGGAAGCGGAGGCTTTTGTGTGCACGAACAAAACAAAGCTGAAAGAGAAACTTTTTAACCTGTTCTTTTTCATTGCCGTTCTGCGTCTTTGTTTGACAGACTGAAGGACGAAGAAGGAATGACATCAATACCGAGACATTTTAAAGCTCAGAACAAAGACCGGGGCTTTGGAACAAAGAGTAGAGCTAGACAGCATTTAAAATTAACACGAGATGCTGCAGTGAAAAAAAAGATGTGCCAATAACATCCAAACCAAACTTCACTGGAAATGTGACAACGATAAAACCACCTACCTCCCAGTCTTGTTTTATTAGACTTGTAAGACAAATCACAATGATATAACCTCATCAAATATACCGGCCTATTGTTTAAAATTGTTTTTGAATACTTTGGTTAGACACGCACGCACACACATGCATTCCTACACACATGCACACAAACACACACACACGCTGCTGTCTTTTAAGAGCACACTCTCCTGGTCCCTCTGGGGTCTCTTACTCCACAGGGATCAGTTGGAGAGGCCCCGGCTCTTTTATGAACATAATGCATTATTAAGCACCTCAAACATCTCCTGGGCCTTTGTTTATTACTGCTCTTATTAATCACTTGTGCATAATCTCGTCCCGCCCAGAGAGCTTTCATTTTTCCATCAGCTTTTATATGCCCTTATTTTCCAACAGGACTGCCACAAATGCACAAGGCACTTCTCCTTCACTCTCCTCCTGACTGTAGGTACTCAGCTGCACAATTACAATAAAGCCAGCTCGCCGTGCCTTGCAGGCCTCTCTTGCTGGTGCTCGCATTTGTATATGGGAGGTTGAAGAAGGACAACTATTCTTTATGCATCTGAACGACTCTGAATTACTAAGGTCAGCGTGCTGCGTTCAGATAATCTCATAGCCGAGGGAAAAATCTGATGCGAATATGTGAGGCACTTACAAGCATCTCTTAACACAAGACGACGCGCGCCTTAATGTGGCAAAAAAGCTGCTTGTGCCTGGGCTCTCGTCTGCAGTGCTCGCGGTCACCACTAGCAAGCGCTGTTGTCATAACATTTCCACATAAATAGACACACACATCAGACACGCCGTAGGCCCCAACACAGACACACATACACACTTAGAGGGGTGTATTCAGATCAGAATCTTCAGAAAGTCTCAGTGAGCTCCCCGCTCAGATAAAAGGCGATGTGTTCTAAAGGAGAGGGGGAGCGGGGTGGATCCTGAGGGATGAGTGTGTGAACTACGAGGAGGAAAGGAAGAGCAAACACCTGGAGCGTCAGTCTCAGGGCTACGCCCCTGGCGACAGGGCCTCCTTGCTCTCACAGAGGTGGCAACAAACGCAGACGTTCAAACGCCACTCGAACACGCACGCACGCGCACTCGCACTCGCACACTCCGGGAGAGAAGGCGAGGAAGAAGAAGACAGAGACGAAGTCGGGAGCATCTCTGGGAAACCGATGAATTCGGGCAGAAGCTGCCACTGTTTTTCAGCATTCAGTGATCAGGAGGTGTTTATGTGCGCTGATCAAAACCATGTGGAGGTGATATAAACATTGTTAGGGAAACACTGTTAACAGGCCTCTTTCAAGCCCCAGACTGGGTAGGAGTTACACTGCACAGCATGGGGAGATGTCACAGGCAAATCAAAATATAGAACGCTAATGAAACACTCCAGCGGATTGACATCTCGGCTTAGGGGCCTCATGAAAGGAGATGAAAAAAATCACTTCAATCACTCGCATCAAAAAGTTATTTCTGTTCTGAGTTTACTGTTGCAATCTGAACAGGAGCATTAACAAACCGCAGCATTATCACGCTGGAATCTCGCAACTGTAATGGATACAGCTTTTTGGAGCCGATAGCGTGCGTGGCAAAGTGAATAACTGATATGTGACCACATGTTAATAATATCCATATACAACAGGTCACTTATTGAGCCTCTGCACCGTGGGCCCCTCCCCCCTTCTTTCCTTGTTCTCCTCTTGCATTCATTAACTCCGCTGTCGGCCCGCTCTGATTGGACCACAGGCTTGGTGCCGGCGCACACTGAGCGTGCACACACGCACACTGAAGGAGAGGCACTTTCAAATAAAATAATAGGAGGGGAAAAACGTCCTGCAATGAATAGTAATAACTGCATTAAGATTAACGAGCACGGCGTGTAAAGAATAATTGCATCTGTCAAAAGATTAAAAATACATGAGCTGTAGCGTTTGTTGGGGGAATGGTGGGAAAGCTCACTGTTGTGTTTGAGGGGCAGAGAGAAATGAAGTGGGGCCACAGCCAAATGACTGTCCTCCGGTGTACCTGGAGTCATCCATTCTAGCGAGAGGTGGGCGGGGAGGGGTGTGTGGGGTGGGGGGGGTGACCTTGGACACAAGCAGCAAGATGTACAGTGACAAACACGCACAGGATACTGTAGGCCCTTCTCACAGATGGCAGATACTGGAAGGCCCAAAAACATAAGCACTCAGTGCTCTGACTGATTTGGCTGCTGTGATCAAACCACACCATGTGACAGTGAGTAGGCAACTGCAGAGTGAGACATTCTAGCAGACAGACATGGAGACCCTGGCCTTATGTGACTGTGCCTGTTAAAAATGTAGCTGTGCAGAATGGGAAGACAGCGAGCTGGAGCATCCAGACAACTTTAAGAGCTTAATTTTAAAGGGAAAGTTCAAATTTGGTTCGGGTACAGTCTTGTCACTTTCTTCAACTGTTAAATTTAAGAGGTAAGAGGCTGTCCTCACAAAGACAGCCAAATAAAAACATGGCTCTGTGTGCATGTATGGCGCTACTCACAGACCAGGCAATAACAAAAGGCAATACATCTAAATATGAAAACGGGTCATCCAAATGGCATCAACCATGGCAAGGTTATTGTGGTGAATAACAGACAAACAGATGAGCATACAGAGCTTTCCTGAATTGATATTTGACAGATACTTCAAAATTTAAAGTTTATTTTTTAAGTAGTATTATTTTTCACGAGTGCTCTTCTGATTTTGCCCCAATTAGTACCTTGATTGCTAGTCACAATTTACCTACAAGTTAAAAAACACAAAGCTGTGACACCATGAGTGCAGTGGGTAGCACGGTGACTGTCACTGTGGTAAAAAAGTGCAGACAGCCGTGTAGAGAGTGATGCTTTTGAGATTGCAAAAAAGCAGGACCTTTAATGAATACTGAGGAGGCTACACCTTAATTTGAGAGTAATGTAGTAATACTAGTAGTACATATAGCATGTAATCCAAATTTTGAAAATTCTTCTTAAAAATTACTTTTAAGTTTAGTTTTTCTGTCAGCTTCATTCTGTAATTTTGTCACCTCTGCTCAGCTGAGTAATAAAAATCAATGTTGCACTAAACGTAAGGTTATCATTACCCTGTTATTACAGTTTTCATTGAGTAGTTATAACCGTATTAAGTCATGCTCCCGTGGAGTTACAAGCAATGACTGCCTCATGGTGTTCAGTACCATAGCTAACTCCCTGACCTTTGCGGAGTGCTGAGAGTGAAAACAACTCGCTTCACTCTGTATGAGTCGCAGTGCTACAGTGAAACAGACTCCCTTTGTAAATGTAAGGTCAAATGGAGGTAGGAGGCTGGCTGCGCTACGTCACCTGATGTAACCTGATACAGGAATGTCTACTCCTGCATACTCGATATAATGACCACAGGCGGGGTGAATAAATACACTCGATATAAAGAAACACGGAGAGAAAAAAGATAGTCGTTACCCTGCAAACAAATGCTTTTTCTTAACAGCAGGTGTTGGATGACAGCAGCCTTTGATTTTTGTTTTTTTTTTGTTTTTAATTTATCAGTCTTTGTTCTTGAACATAACATAACTCTTAGTTGACTCTATTTGCTACTTGAGAGAGTTTTTTGACAATATATATCTCACAAGACCCTCCTAGGCTTGAATTAAGGCCTCGATATAAAAGGTATAGGTCAGAAAATCAAACTGAATACATCTTCAAAGAAAACTATCTTTATCAAGGAAATAACTCCATTCAAAGTGTGTGAGAGTGTATGTGTGTGGGTGTGTGCATGTGTGTGGTGGTGCAATATCAAGCAGGGGACTTCAAGGAAAAATGGAGACCTTTAAAAGTCAGTTGCCGCCGTCGCTATTTCTCTGACGCAGACTTTTATCTTGTATTCATTGAATCTGTAAACAGCATTCTCTACTCCTGCCACAAGTGTTTCTCTGATCTAGACTGAGATTGGGCTGTGTTTTGCTGCCGTCTCCTGCAACAAAGAGCAATACAGTACATGTGCCCTGCGTGGCATTGAAATAACAACTAAATAAACACGCAATATGTCTTTCCTCTGCTCTTACTTACTGTCTTTCCCCCCTTTTTCCCCCCATTGGCCTCATCAGACCTGCGTTCCGCACAGAGCCCGACTTCAGTTGGGATTTTAATTGGCCCTCCACAATCAACAGCAAAGCTCCTCAAGGATGTGTTCGCTCCTCAGCCAGGCTACACTCAAGGACCAGTGCTGGGTTTTGAAGTGGCCTCACGCAGAGTTTTGGAAACCGCTCTGAGAGCGTAGACTTTGAAAAACAGATAAGAGCCACAGGCTATAGGGTTTTATGCATCTTGTATCATATACTGTTCCACCATATCTATCTATGGTAAGAAAATTACTTTTTTTCTTCGCATATGCATGATATGTCTCTGCGTGTACACTTAGAGGCCTGGTCCAGTGATAGGGAATTGATCTCTGGGGAGGGATCTTGGAAGGGAGAGAGATAATTCTAGGAGTAACGCCGGTGTTTATGCTGCTGCCGCTGCTGTTGTTTGTGAAGATGCACATCTCAGGTCTTAGTGGGAGACTCACCTGGGGCCTCGATAAGCTGTTTGTAGATTCCCAGGAACGCAGACTCTGCCTCCTTACTGCGCTTGTTCAGAGCAACCACCTGCAGGGGAGAAGATGCCATTAAGGAAAACACGGACTGATAGGATCCTGGCACACGACTAACTCACAATGCACAGAATATTTGCACTGCAGGCATTAAATTGACGCTTTTACACAGAGCAGAAAGCATGCAAACTCTCCTATTGCTCGCAATAAATGAATGGTAGCGTGAGCAAAGGTCAGCCTCACAGCATCCTGCCGATAAATCAAACATTTCTGCTTGTCTTTTATATGTGCATACCGGAAAAATGCTGCGTGGCTTCTACTGTACATAATCTGCGACAACTAGAGAAACAAGGTATAAACTACAACCATGTCCTTGCTGTGTCACTGCCAAGATGCTACATGTTGCGAGGTGACATTTGGCCTGTTAAATGTAGGTGCTGGTGTGTGCGAGGAGACTTGCCAGTGGCCTCCATCACCAGCAGCACTCAGCACCTGCTATCCTTGGCGCTGCGGGTGATGCAAACCAATTAACGATTCATTAGGAGGGACAAAGAAAGTGAATTAGCTACCACCTGGCCCCATGGAGAGGGCACCTGCACTAGTGGGTATGTGGGTTACTCTGCTCCCAGCTCCCGCTAAGACCTCAGGCCTGTTTTCGTAAGTCAGAATCTGCCTCTCCATGTCCTCATGCAACAGTAAATCAGATCAGGCTTGTTCAAATGGCCCCCCACTCCAAAAGCAGATAGAATTCAAATTATTGTCATCTATTGTCCATGTCATTTCTGTCACTGTTGATTACAGACTCGAATTGGCTCAATGGACTCCACAACAGTGGGTCAAGTGTGCAGTATGGCTAAGCCCCTCCTCATCAGTACGGCTGCACTCGAAGGAAAAAAAAGAAAAGAAAAAACATTCATTTTGCAAAGGCAGAAAACACTTATGAGAATGGTGGCAATGTGTTGGGGGCGGTTTAGTGGGGTTATAAATAAGGTGTGTGGAAAACAGCGAGGGACGCAGAGCCTTTGATTTACTGGAAATGGCTGGTGTCTTCCCCAGGGAGGCATAACGACAGCATCATGTTTAAAGAAATATCATAAAGATCAGGCAAATCCCCCCATCACTCCCACTTGGAGCAGCTCCGAGGAGTTCATGGAAAATGGAAAAGGCTGGAGCCCAATCAATACAGATGCAATAGTCTGCCGCTCTCAGTCAGCTGCCTGCTACACTATGCTGTTCTGTTTCACTCAGCTCTACCCATATTTAACCCTCCCACCACCCTCCATTTGCCCCCCTCCTCCCCCAGTCACCCGTCTCCCCTGTCCCTTTGGAACATGACATTAATGTTGGCATGTTGGTGCACAAACAGTGAAAATGCGTGAAGCTCAATGGCACCATAAATAACGTTCCGGCTTTATCTTTTGCTTATGAGTACATCAACAACTGAGCTGCTTCAGCTGAGGCGGGCTTTATTCCCAATGATGAGACACTGTTTTTATGCTTGCTTCCTGAGGAGGAGCAGTTTGGTGACCCAGAGCTTGTTTTTGAGGCAGTAACTAAAAAGTCTCCTTCTCCTCTCTTCAGCGTGACAATGAGCAAACCAACAACACCACTCTGTGACACCAAGACAAACTATCACCAACCTGAGCTTACACCTCATCTACATGGCCACTACAGCAGGGTGGCTGATCCCACAGCTAGTCATCAACTTTTCACTGACAGTCTGCTGGCTGGCGTGCCTTCCTCAAAGCATATATATCAAATGAGACTCCCAACTGCATATGTAAAAAGCCCGAGCTCCTTGTGAAGGCACCAGCCAAGGCTCCATCTTCCAGGGTCTGCTGGCCCTCCATCATCCTTTAATGAGAGAACACGAAGATTACCTTCACAATCACACCATTAACCTGCCTACAGACGCTAGCAAAGACATCAATCACACGCCCGTCTGATGCCTTCTCAAGTTAGTGTCCGCTCTGCGTAAAGACACCCCCACACAAATCTGCCTTTCCTCAAAGCACTTTGAGGTGTCGTGCATAATCACAGAGTCATCCTCAGGACCACGATAATCCACCTCCAGTCAAGCACGTGGGCTTTTCGAGCCACAAGTCTAACTGATATGAGCATATGGAGCTGGTGCACAGGGACCAGCATTTGTATGATACCCCTGGGATCACAAGTACCTCAGCCGATCAGTGTTTATGATGACATCACAAAGATCCAGTGCCAGCTTTAGTTCACAGTCTGCTACTACAGTATTATTACGTTGACTAATCTTTGATGACACTAAAATGTGGAATTGCTAGGCAAATATTACCAGAAAAACCTGTCCAAGACTATCCTGAACTCCTGGATAGCGACAAACACACCAGTATTATGGATAACTTGCTATGTTTAGGAATGCATTAGGACATTTGAGAAAGGTTAGAAGTATAAACATGAATAATACAGCTAAGTTTCTGCTTTGTTAGCTAACCCAAACTTTTTCTAGCATCCTTTAAATGTAGAGATAAATTTTATTTGACTCAAAATTATGTTTCAGTCAAATATCTGTGTTTATGCTGCTGATTTAACTTTGCTTTGTCACTTGTTAACGTGCAATTTCATTGTTACCCAAGTTTTAGCTTAGATATTAAACTGCCAGATATGTCACCAACGTAATATGTAACTAAAAATCCTGCTTTGTTAAATAAAAAAAATTATTTTGCTCATACACTTTAAATATCCATATGAATCACATTCTTTTCAACTTAAATTTACAGTAAAACCCTCTTAATACTATGGTTTTTCACACCAGGACATAAACCAAGTCTTACAATTATTTATATGCAAACTCACTTGAACAACAGCTCATTTGACATTACACCACATCATTGTTTATATAATAAAAAGTAAGCCAACATGCAGAAGCAGATTGTGGAAAAACTACAGAACCATTATTTATTAGCTTGTAGAATCACCTTTAGCAGAAATAACTTGAAGAGATGGTTGTTGATCGATGGTCATGACAATTTGCATATTAATCAAAAAGCTGACCTCACAGCCCATTGTTCATCAGTGGTGCTAGTTTCAATCATTATGCAAATGTACTGTTTATAAGATTGGGGAAACCTGCAATCAGCTGAGACTTGGATGAGTGACGAAACGTTTCCTCCACTGAAAACGCCACATCCAGATGAACAGAATCAACTTTTTGGAGCTTGAAGGAACCATTTTCTGTTTAATTTTTACCAACGCTAAAATGCTGTGGAGAATTGAGATCATCTTGATTCTTTTATTTTGCTGCTGTTGTCCTGTTGCATAACCTACGTTCAGCCAAGCTCTATCTGTCAGACAGATGGCTTACATTTGACCCAAGAATACGTTGGTATACAGACAAGTTCATGGTGGACTCAGTGACTGCAAGGTGCCCAGTTTCTTTGCTGCCAAACAAGCCCAAATCATCACCACATCACCACTGTGGTTGGCAGTTGGTATGAGCCCTTTGTGCTAATATTCTGCATGTTCTTTTCACCAAACCTAGAACTGTGCATTAAAGCCGAACATCTCCACTTTGTCTGTCACGTTTGTCTGAAGGAGATTTTTCCAGAAGTGTCATGGTTTGTTCAAATGCAACTTTACAAACCTAAGATATGATGCCATGTTGTTTTAGTGAGAAGAGACTTTCTCCTGGCAAGTGGCTCCGTAGTGTATGATTTACGCATTTGCCTAACAAGTTAAATACCCCGATTCAATCCTGGGAGCAGACAAATCTCTTGGGGGACACATCAGGAAGTGAAGCTGGCATAAAAATCTGCCAGATATGCAGGGAGCTACAGCTGTGGTCACCAATTGTGATTAAGGGAACAGCCAAAAGTAGCTGCTACGACTACTAGGCACAAAGCCATAATTGTTCATCCTCTTTTTAATTTTAATGTTATGAATTTTAAAACGCTAACCGAGGCCTGAGATGTAAGTGTGAGATGTAATGTTCGGGGTTTATTTAGTTTCTCTCAGCACTGCACGGTTTAATCTTGGGGCGAATTTGCTGGAACATTCACTCCTGTAAAGATTGGCATCTGCCTTGAAGGTTTAGCACTTGTGAATCATCTCTCATTGCAGGTGCTCAGGACTGCAACCTGTCTGGAAATGGCCTTATAACCCTTCCAAGATTTTGAATGGCAGCCACAGTTGCTTATTTAAACTGATGTTTTCCTCCTTGGCATTATGTTACACACACACATCCAACTGAGGCTGTTTTATTTCACCTCTGGTACTTTAGTGAAGCTTAGCAGCAGACTCTCTCTTATAAAGAAAAAAACGCTTCACACCTGTCTTAATGTTCTTAGGTTACAAGATTGTGCTTATGCTTAGATATTATTTACTCTGTCCATAAATAGTCTCTTCCTTCTTTTCATTTTTATATTGTTATATATCTGATTCTGAATCCTGCTTTGTGCAAGTTATAATATTAAAAAAAATTACTGTTTGCGCGTGTTGTTTGGCGTGTCACTCAAGTGAATATAGCGGAAACACTTTAAATACTCCAGATGATGAACTTCTACCATTATCTTTTAACAGGCAGTTATTCCGGGCGTGTTGTTGGTCTCAGGATGACAACAGCTTGCCAAAAATCAGGACCTGTAAGAACAGGTGCAGCTCAAGGTAGGTCTATAACTACCAAATCACTTCTCCTCTTTTGGCTGTGTGATATGGCTCTTGCCCTGGGTTTGGCTCACATTTCTTTCTTTGTTTTCACCCATTTCATGATTAAGGATATGGCTACCAAGGGAATGGGCTTGGCCGCAGGTTGATTTTCCAAAGAGGAATAAAGCCTGAGGCAGAGCAGCAAAAGAGAGACAAAGGAAACCTGTTAACGCTTCTCCATAACTCTTCACGCAGCAGCGGAGTGGGCAGAGCACAGCCTCTGGGACAAGGCTGCTGGGAAATACTTACTGATAAGCCTTTGAGAATACTTACAGTGCCCACTAGTGAGTGTCTATGTGTGTATGTGAGAAATAGCTAGCATGTGCTGAAGAGAGAGGAATAAATAAAGGAGAACAAGTCAAGAATGAAGTAGAGGAGGCAGCATGAAGGGCTACTGAGCAATGCTGAGAGAGAGAGACAGAGAGACAACAGAAAAGAGAGGTTCCCATAAAGAGCGCAATTAGCAATTATGCAGTCATCAATTACAATTATCACAACTGGTGATTATGCAATTATCACACTAAATCATCGTTTCCCCCCTCTGCCTTACCAGTTTGCCACCCCCTGTGATTTGGTTGTTTGAGGATGGGTTGTGATGATGCAGGTGATTAGAGTGTGCGACAATGATGGGGGTGTTGGGCGGGTGTCAACGCGGAGAGTGTGCAAATAAATGTGTGAATGCTTGGAGCATGTCTGCATATGCATCTGTGCCTCCGTGTGAGCAGCGTGCCATTTCATTCTCTCTGAGTTAGTGTGTGCATGTGTGTATTCACGGATGCGCCGCCTCCATCTCAAGGTGAATGTGGTCGTCGCTGGGGGTGGTTTGGGGACAGAAAATGTATGGTTCCGCAGTCCCTGAGGCCTCTAAATTACCTGTCATCTTCCCCATGATGCAAAGGTCAGCGCACAATCAGAGGGAGTCCATCCTACTGTGCTGCTCACTGAGCTCCAGTCCAGCCCACAGGCTGACAGGATGTCACAACAACCCCGGTCCCGCTCCATGCTTATTAGAACAAAACAGTGGGAAGCCCACTACCACCACAGCACCACTTGTCACCAGAATTTCCAGAAGAATCTGCTGGATATGTGACAAATATTTGCTCCTTGGAGCTGATACAGGAGATAAGCCAAAATACGATCGTTATTGTTCTTTCCTGAGATACATTTCTATAACATATATTCAGTATATAACCCCCAGTGATTGTTTGATTTTTTTTTACATTTCCAAACATTGGTTTTAGTGGACTGACTTCTCCCAGTCTGCAGGTAATACTATTTTAGGGGTGCACTTGTTGACTGCCACTCTGGAAATAAGGTGACATTTACCCGTGGCTGTGGCTGATAATTATCTGTGCTATGCATGTTGTTTATAGAGATACCCAGCGGTGCATCCATATAAACAACATTCATTCTGACCTGTCCTGAGTAAAATTACTTTGATAAAGTATCTCATAGTGGCTTCAATGCAAAACTTCTTTGTTTCCCTAGCGCCAAAAAAATGAATAAATAAATAAATAACCAAAAACTGGTAAACAAAAAAAATATTGTTATCATCCATCAGCCAAATTGTTATTTCAGACATCAGCACCTGTGCGGATTTCCTGGTCAGTGGGTCCTTCATCTGTAAATCATCATTTACAGCAAAATTATTCAGCATCTCACTCGGTAATTTATAGCCGAGTATTAAGGAGGCCTTAAATAAAGGTCAAAAGAGTTAAAATAATTTCAAGATGACTTTTTAATGACTGACTGGTCACGGGAATGCCTCTGTGAAACACCGCAAAATTTCGATTGTAAAAGACAATTCAAGGAGGAAACCTGTGAGTTATCTGCTTTCAGTTTCTTTTATGTGATCTGTATGTTAAAACGAAAACAAATGCAAAAAAAAAAAAAAAGAAAAAGCTATCATCATTTTCTCCTCAGAAGCAGGAAAGAGATCTGATCTTAGCCATGCAGGCCCAGCACTTGTGCAGCTGTCACTGCAGGCGGTTGTTTTGCTTTGAGAGTAGGTTCACAGGAGAGGCGGGAGCGCAGAGATGAGTTGGTGAGGAGTGACTGATGAGTGGGTGGAGGAGAGAGTCAGAGGTAAACACTATTGCAATACAGTCTGGACATTGAGGGACCCGTGTACACCCACACATGCACTCCCACGTACACACACACACACACACATATACATCAAGTTGCTCTCATTCAGCCTGTGTTTGAGGGCAGATTTAATCATGGTGACACCCATCTTGGAGCGGTGGTGGCAGCATGGCGGTGGCTGCAGCCATCTCTGGGTGCCCGGTGAGATGAGCAGTCAGAGTACTGACACACATCTCGTCGCCACGTCAATTCCAATCAGCGGTGCCTGTCAGTCAATGCGCCGCGCTCACAAAAGACTGACGCTGCCGCCACTCAGCCACTGCAGAGCTGCCGTCTCAGCCAAATAAATGGCCAAAGCTGACCAAACCAATATTCTTCTGAACCACTTATCCGCTCCTCATGTGAATACATGCTGCAACAAAAGCAATGACAAATTCAATGTGAAAATTTGACACCATTCATGGTAGCCTGTAAGCCCAAGGGGAGAGGCTCAACTGTATTGGAATAGTTGAATGATATTTGAATGGTACAATGAATGGAGGCAGAGTAGGACCTTATAAAGTGTACACCGGAAAAAAATCCAATATAGGTTTCAAGACCCTATTAACCTGAGGAGAAGAAGGCAGAAAGGTTTTCATATAGCATTTTACAGCTGCTACTGGATTAGGCTGTGGTTATATACTTTCCGTGTCCGTGAGTCTGCTCAGCTGCACTCGGGTCTCAGTGATGCAAACTTAGCCATCAAACAGGGAGTTCAAGGGTCTGTGCAGATGTTCGAAGGCCAGCCTTTTTTTAAAGACTCATCAATAGAGAATTTACATTAGAATGCACCAACTATGCATGTGATCCAGTTGGCGGACATCGAAGAAGCATAGCAGGAATGACTACTTGGCTGTCGGGGCTTCTACAGTCTGCGTCCACAATGGAGTATCATGTAGGCTTTAGCAGGCAACCCTGTACAGGAAGTCATGCTTTGAGCTATATCCTAACGTCAGCATGCTCACCGTAATGTGAGAGAAACTGTTTGCTGGGGGCTTGTTAACATTAACATACATGTTAGCACTGACCACGTTCATTACCACAGATATTTTATACGGCAGTTAACAAAAAAAAACATGTCTGAATGATGAGATATAATAAGCTTTGCTAGGTTTTAATGCTTAAACTTAGGGACTGAAACTGAAGCAAGAACTACCGCAGTTCCTTGAATAGTCCCCCCAAAATTAAGTTACAAGGAACAAATTTAAAGCAGAAAAAAACAAACAAAATAAACAGGTTTATATCCTAGTGCAAAAATTTGTGTTATGAAGGGTTTTTAAAAAAAAAAACGAATCAATTTAAATTGTTCTGAGGCACAGGTGTCAAATTCCAGGCCTCGAGGGCCGGTGTCCTGCAGGTTTTAGATGAGTCCTTGATCCAACACAGCTGATTTAAATGGCTAAATTACCTCCTGAACATATCTTGAAGTTCTCCAGAAGCCTGGTAATAAACTGATCATTCGATTCAGGTGTGTTGACCCAGGGTGTTATCTAAAACCTGCAGGACATCGGCCCTCGAGGCCTGGAGTTCGACACCCCTGTTCTAAGGCTTAAAGTTATGCATTATTTGAGGTGTGGCCACTTTTACAGGTGTGCTGACACAGGTGTCTGCGGCTGAAGCTCAGCTCGGCTTTACATCCACTAATTCAATCCACTGCACCTGACCTCTCAACTCTCTCGGTGCCATTTGGAGCATTTTTAATGGAATTATCTGACAAATATTAGAGCTTGCTGTGCAGTTAATTATACAGAGCAGCCCATCCAAGAAATCTGTGCTCCAGTTTTTCTAAGTAAATTCTACCATTTTATATATGTAAAGCATATAGCAGCAAATAGCAAGTTGCAAACATTAGTTTTTTCCTATTTTTGTGCCTTTTTTTTCAAATTTCAGAAAAACTCCCAGAAACACATATGCAAGTGGGTCAGCGCATCTTATTAGTATGGTTTGCTAGTGTTAGCACTGCTCTCACCCAAACAGACTTACTTCTACACCTGCTTGGTTCAAATAACTAAGATGGCGACAGCCAAAATATTAAACTCAAGGCTTTAAAATAAAACCAATGGACAACCTCAGGATGGCTACATTAATCTTTTATATACAATCATATATAAGATTTGCCAAATTAATAATTCAGAATCATGCTAGATATAAAGACACATGTCATCCTTTGAAGACTTAAGGTTTGCATCTAATAGTTGCAAGATACTTCAGTTGGAGCCTAAAGGTGGATACACCAACATCTCTCTACAGCAGCTAACATGGCTAAAACTGCAAATCTACATATACTGTGTAAGAGGAGAGAGACTTCAGGTCAATGCCCCAGTGTAGTATGCTGATAATGACCCAGACAGAGAGAGAGAGAGACAGCAAACCTCTACAGATCAAGGTGGGGCTGACGTAATCCTGACGGACGTGGCACGTGTCGCTGCATGAGAGACAGAGAACATGGCACGACATTAAACCGAGATCAAAGGGCCTGCTGTCTCCGCTAGGCAGCAGGTGCCTTCTGGGTACCCCCCCGTCATCATCAACAGGCGGTAGAACCACTGTGTTTCCCACCCTCTCAACAAAATTCAAAAGCACCAGCCTCCGTACTAACACCTCAAAGTCACAGCAAAGTCAAAGTCAAGAGCCGACGAGAGACAAACGGAGAAGAGAAAACAAATCTTTTTTGAACGTCTTTGTAGTTCAAAAGACGGGAGTTGTCATTTTCTTTGAGTTTGCTCTTTCAAATGTTTCAAGCACCGAGTGACCTAAACCTTGAGGAAAGTGTGTCTCCTGAAAATGTATCCATCACGGCATGATGGGAGGGAGCGCGGGCGTGCTGAGGGTAAGATGAAGGCACCGGTTGATGTGCTGAGAAGGAGGGCTGCGAAAAGTAGTAATGAGTGCACCTGGACTAGACTTCTGTGCTGGGAGAACTGTTAACAGGAGAGGAGAGAAGAGAAGAGAGGAGAAGTGTAGGTAAGGGCTAATTATAACAATAAAGTGCCCCCATTATCCCGGCACTGTACTGCCCTAGTGAACAGAGCTACAACAGATGGGGTGTCACGGGTAACTGTGCCAATGTGAGCCAAAGCCCTGGAGTGGATGGACCCTGGCAGGCCGCTGGTGGAGCAGCTCTAGTTAAGGGGGAGGCACAGCTGCATATCTCGCCCCCCCCAGACACATGTTGACAGTGTTTCTCTAGCCCTGCCTACACTAGTCAAGGTGAGACAGCATGACACGAGAGGAGAGGGAGGCAGCGAAAGAGGGAGTGCGAGTGCTCCTCTATGATGGATAGCGCTCTCCAGCCACCTCTCCTCTCTCTCCCTCTTAGAAGGCTGGTGACTTTCCAGTGAGGCAATTATCATTGCGGAATGCATAATAGCCTAATTAATTACAGGTGTCAGCGCTGCCTTTGTTTCAGCATGGAGGAACATCATGCCAAAGCCGCATCCGCTAAAAAGAACAGCGCTGATGAACGAGCCTTGAACCGCGGTTAGAAGAGCGCAGCTGACAGAGGAGCGAACGGTGTGGAGATGGCTTGAAGTCTGCCAAACAATCCGGCGTCTGTTGCAGGCAGAAGACGGATCGGAAACACATGGTGCAGAAATTAGGTCCATTATTTGCTTGATAAATCTGCCGTTGTCAATCGCAAGGGCTCGGAAGAAGATCTCAGGTAGGCCCCGCGTAGGACGGCTCTGCGGTTAATTTGGCTCCAAATAGAGGAAGAACGAGAGCGACGTTGGTGGCGGCACTATCAACAATCAAACGGCCCCCTTCACCCAGCCTTCCCTGACAAACACGCCGTATCATTTGTCCTGTCAGATTTGCCGATCTCATTCATTGTAGTGAAAAAGCCGGAAAGTAGACAATTGCCGGGGAAAAGAAACAGGACCTGCGAAGGAGAGGAGTGAATGATGGGGTGACTAGGAAGGAGAGACAAGCACAGAGATTTGTGCTCCTCTCCGCCGCAGCTAAACACAAGCATACATTTGTGCAGAACTTAATGGAACGTCACATTTAGTGTGCCAGTGTGAGCGTACTGTACAGCCCGTGTGTGTGTCGTTGTGGGGGTCGTGGTGGTAGGCTGATAATCCCTCCACGCCCCCAGGCAGCGAGGGCTCATTGTAGAGTACATTGAGTCTAATAGAAGCAGGCGCTGCAGTTGTATGCAGCTTTTTTCTGCTCCCACTATGAGAGGAGTTTTTACATAATTAATGACTGTTGATGTTTCCTAGGTAGTCGCCCGGCAAATTCACTCCAGACTCGGCTGCCACCATCGTTGGTTCCACAGAGAATGAGCGACAGTAGAACAGACAGCTTACATTACAGGCATAAATAAGGCAATTTTGTACAGTGTCTTCAGACATTACTGTGAGGGGGGTTCAGGGCCAATGATTCGACTTGCTTCAGAGAAACGCTCAGAAAGAGCTTTTCTGTGTCTCCGAGTCTTCCGAGAATTTGCGCTTGATGCGAGTAAAACTACTTCCTTTAGTGTTTTTTTTTTTTTCTTCATTCTGTATGCTCTTAGAGAGGCGCAGATGAAGAGGCGCCTTTTCAAAAACACTTGACGGCTCCAGACGGGCGATCATTCACATCTGCATGAATCAGTCTAATCTGAATGTCGCTTTTAATACACGTTAGTCCGGCGTAGGAGTCTGGGTTTGTACGCCGCAGACCTCCGGCAGTCTGGCGAGGCCTCGGGGCCCTTTGCACATCTTGCTGGGAGGCAGTCCACATTTATACTGGAGCATGTTAAATTAAACATTTAAACACGACACCAAGGGAAGGCTATTTTTTACTGCTCCCAGCCCACTACTCATTATTAATTTGTAATAACCTTTAAGGCTTTTTGATGTCATACATATTTTACAGAGAGATATCACTCCCAGCCAGACTGGTGAGGGCCTGTCGATGACAGATCACCGGAGTGCCACTGAAATGTGGCTTCATCTGCTATAATTAGGACCAGGTGGGGGTTGGGTTCCCTGTGTGTTTGTCTATGCACCAACTAACTCACACACAAATGTAATGACGTGTCAAAGACCAAAAAAGTGTGGAGGGTCAAAAAGAAAGGAAAAAAAAGGCATCTTTCTGGCAGTTACCTGTCCATCACTGTATACCTTTTAGATATTTATGAATGCCAAATGTGAAAGTAGTTAATTTCAGCTACATAAATCACCTGAGTGGCTGAATGCTTGAAAAGGAGGGGGGGCACATTAACACCCCACACTCTGTCTCCTTCATATTCCTCCGTTAGAGGGCTGGCCAAGACCCATCTTACTCCCGCTCTGCTGGGAGGCCCTTCGTGCCCGCTGGATGCCAGCCTAAAGCTCATGTACGCTGGTGCCAACATGCCACTAAAAGCTGTAAAACAAACGAGCTCTGTTTGGTTAATGTACACTGATTGACCTCCGCTGCCAGGCATTTGATGTCATGATTGTAATGACCAGCTTTCTGCCTGATCACTTATATACAATGTGACAAGCGTGAGGTGGCGTTTCTATTTGAGTGAATGAGGACTAATCAGAGGAGATAGCTATAGCGGCACAGCTGATGTTTGCAAAAGCAGATCTCGGCAACGATCGACAAAATGACAGCGGTCACATTTTATTAGTTGATATTTCTTAAAAGGTCAGTTAACCAAAAATTATGATTTTTTTTTTTAGGGATGCACCGATTTTCTAATACTCCTCTTCCAAGTAGCAATCTGGCTGCCAGCAGATAGCGACACTGATTCGTTTGTTTTGTTATTGGTTGTTCTCCTTTTTTGTGCCATGGAAGTTTGAAAGTCGTTCAGCACGCTATGGACATGACATAAACAGATATACTGATATCAGTCAACAGATGTTGTTAAAGGCATTAGGTTGCAATATATTAGCAGGTACATTTGTGAGGCATAGCTGAAGAAATGTAGTATTTCATTTAATAAAATTCTGCAGTTTCACACCTTTTTGACAGATAAAATTTCTACTTGACTCTTTAATCTCGTGGAGCATTTGCATTAGTGCTTGACAGTTTGATCGAACTAATGTTAAGTTTTACACTAAAACTATACAGCATTTCAAAAGAAAGAAGCCAATATCACAGATTTAGAAAGTTTATCTTACTCTAGCGAGCATCTGCCAACCCTGACCTCTCGGATTCATCTATGAACCCGTTGCAGGAGTCCTGACCGCGAGGTTGGAAACCACTGAGCCACAGTTTCAACAGTTTTCTTACCAGTGTTTTTTTTTTTTTCATTTTAGCGACTTTTTTTGTCCTCTCCTCAATAAAAAGAATGTGAAATAAAAATAACAAGAGTGAGGTCCTTGGATTATCCTGAGTAATAAGGACATCGCTTCTTTTTTAATATTTCTTCGCTTTGAGGACCACCGACGAAATTCCTTCCTCATCCATTGTATGAAGGGGTGGAAGCAAATCTCACAAACCGACAACTGTGCAAAGCATTTAGATACTAAGAGGAAAACAAAGATACTTTCAAAAATAATTCCATGAATAGTTTTTATTGATCAAATAACCTCATACAAAGTGCAGCAAACATGAACAAAAGATAAGCTCAACCTTGATGAGCCCCCCCCACCCATTGCCTTTAAAACAGTACTAGTCTTCCTCGGCACTCTTGCACTGTTTTCCATGGTAGAGGGCACATAGTTTGTTTTTTTTACCCCTAGGCTTCTTGAATAACATGCCACAGTTTTTGTTATGGATTACGGCTTTCTCAGTGTATTCTGTCTCCTCTCCTCACCGGACTCCCCACAACATCCATCAACGTACTTCTTCAGACGTGTTTTCACGCATCAGCTTTGAACGATTTCAGAAAAATCAAGCTGGGAGAAAATACCACAATTTTCCTTTATCACACATAACACACAAGAGGAAGTAGTGCACTTCAGATGGGTTCACGCTACAGAAAACGCTCCAGCCTGGACAGAGCGTGCAGGAGGCAGCACACACGACGCCCACTCAAAGGCAGTGAATGCACCAGACTATTAGCTTCACACACACAGGCTGTGAACTAGTGAGCTGGCAGGTTAAACACGGGCTATTGTCCTACGTGACTGAGTCAGAAATTTGCGCTGGTACCTCTGCGAGGTAATGTTTCGAAAACTTCGGAGCCGCACAGCATGTGTGGAAATGACATTAGAACCCGGCCATATTTCTGAGGTCATGTTGAACAATGAGCTTTGATTAGATGTCTCCCTGATGGCGTGCCTAATGGAATATAAAAATCGGAAGTGCCTAGAGCCTTTAGAATAAAACAAAAACATTGTAGATATTTGAAAACCTGTGTAAATAAAAATCACTAAAGTTAATAGACAAAATACTTCCTTTTTTTCTTTTTTACCTGAGTGAACCGACCTATTAAAGAAAGAGCCAGGAAAAATATGCTTTTTGTTACATCATTGTGAGGCAGACGTTCAGGAGTGCCAAATCAATCTTAAGCAGCCTCAGAAACAAGTCTACAGCGAGCTTTATATATAGGCCCTCACTTTAGTGGTTATCTATTGGATGCTGAGTGTTACATAATCCTCCATATGCTCAGAGTGTAGGACAATACCGTACGGGTTATAAATAAAGAAACCTGACGCACGGCTGCAGCCACTGTGATTTGGGCAAGTTCTCACATGGGATGTCATAGTTCTGCAGTGCTAGCCCCACTGCTATTTCAGGCTCTGCCTCATTAGAACATCCACTGTGACTGAATATATATATATATAAATATGTATGATATGTGTGTTGTGTGAAAATGCATTTGCTTGGTGTGTGTGTCTGTGCTGAACATTTGTTTGCGTGTGTGTGTGTGTTTGCGTGTGTGTGTGTGTGTGTAACTGAATCTACAAAAGATCATTCATTAGGGACAAGAGCGCATAAAGACAACTTTCACCCATCCAGCAACCGCGCGGCTCAACCTAAACTCCACGCATTTGCTACACTTAAGGTAGCTGCATCTGTGCTGCCTGGTCCCACAAGGAGGTCTGCAGACCTCCATGACAGGGGCACACACGCAACCTACCACAATGACTGCAATTACCCCACATCCACTGCCTTCACCAGGGGAGTGTGTGAGCATGTGTGTAAGTGTGAGAGAGGGAGAGCGAGCAACAGGACGTGCAAATATGTATGGAAGTTTGTGTGAGAGGGGGAGGAGAACCATGCACAATATTGCATGACCGCCTGTACCTGCCTCTGTGATTGTGTGTGTGTGCCTGTGGAGGCCCTCTCACACCACAGCGGCTGGCTAATTTAGTTAGGGAATAGCTGGCTGTCCTTCGGGTGAACGGACAGAGATTGGTCTCAATATGAGATGTAATAAAACAAGCCCATCACTGGATCTCGCCGCACCTTCGGCTGTCCTTCACATGTCTCTCCAGAAGAAGACACACACCCACAAATATATACACATACACACACTGATACACACACACACACACACACACACACACACATTTGAGTTTGTGAGCCTTTATATATAGTTCAGAAAACAGCAGAACAATTGCTGGTTTTTCCAGTTACTTTGGTTTGTCTGCAATGTGTTTGTCATTTGTTGATCACCACCATCAATAACTACAAGTATAACTAATGCCAACTGAATATCCATGAACATTTTACTTTATTTTTTATTTAACCTTTATTTATACAGGTAGTCCCATTGAGACCCAGTGTCTCATTTGCAAGAGAGCCCAGTTCCAAAAAACATTTAAAGTACAAAAAAAAAGGATCTAAATTCGTCTAATGTACATACATATATCTTCAATCTAAACAAGCTGGTGAATGAAGTGATTATTTACCTCTCGCTGTTCTCGTTCAGTACTGAGATATTATCAGGCAACAAGTGAAAAATCCGTTATTTAAGTTGATATTTTGGAAGAACTAAAAATGGCCACTCAATTAACCTATCCCCACAGTTAGGGGGATAGGTTAATTGATTAATCTAAACTGCCCATAGGTGTGAATGCGGGAGTGAATGTGAGCGCGAATGGTTGTCTGTCTTTGTGTGTTAGCCCTGCGACAAACTGATGACCTGTCCAGAGTGTGCTCTGTCCCTTGCCCCATGACAGCTGGGATAGGCTCCAGCGACCCTGAAAAGGATAAGTGGAAGCAAATGGATGGAAGAATGGCTGGATGGATGGATGGATGGATGGATGGATGGATGGATGGATGGATGGATGGATAAAAATGACCAAGCTTTAGAATCCACATGATTCTGACTTTGTCACCCAGACACCAGTTTGACTCATTCAAGCTTTTTTGGTATATTTTGTAACTTTGTAACATAGTGTATTATTTATTTTACTTTTGCTAATTACTGTCTCCCTGTCTTGGAGCAACAGTGACCATATAATTTCCGCTTGGATTAATAAAGGAGTCTGATTCTCATGTTACATTTCCAACATGGTAGGTCATGTGGGGTGCTGCAGTGGTTAAACTAACTAGATCATGCAGTGCCTCACAGCTTGCCGCCCTTGGGGCTTCGTATCCATAAACCAGTCAGCGTACCCACGCTGAGCTTTGTCCACAGCTGGAAGGGCCTACACTGGTTCCACTGGTCTTCTTCCATTGCTCCTTGTATATTTGTTACCGTTTATAGGGGGGACAGATGGCACCAGGATGCATTATGGAGAGCCGGTAGAGGCGCTGAGCATCATTCTCCTAGGAAGCCTTTGTGTCTGGCAATCACATGAATATTTTTCTGATATGTACCACCTACTAAAAAATTGTTAAAGATTATGCATCCTTTCATCCTGGCAATAGTATTCGGTGGATTCTTTCATCAGGATACTGGAAATACTATTCGGGAATAGTTTCAACCGGTCTGTCTTGGTCTCCACATACCCAAGATCTCAATTCGGCTCAACATCTGTGGGAAGAACAGAGGCCCCAACTCCATACGTAACAAGACCTTCTGGAATCTCCAATTACTCACAGGTCCTATTGTCACAGGTTGGCCAATTAAAAGTTTTGTCAAAGGATTAGCCATTTCTTTAATTGTCTTAATCTCATTACAGGATTATAATCTAATGTAATCTATTGATGCACTATTCATGTATCGGATTCAAATTACTGCAGCTATAATTTTGCTGTAATGAAATGTTTACAACTTCTTGGTTATAGCAACCAACTGTAGAAAAACCAGGCCACCCAGGCGGTTCTCCCGTCTCCTTATCTCACCCTGACTGACTAACAGTGCCTCTCTGTTTGGGACTGGAGCACGGGCGAGCGCCTTCATTCCACCTGTGCTCCCGTTTGGCTGCATCTGACTCCTGTTCCTTCCTGCCAGCTGCTAGCGTCCAGAGCCAGACGACCAGCAGCTTTTTCCTCTTTGGCTGTCCCCTTAGCCCCACTCCACAAGAAGAGCTGGAACTCTCCCGCTAAATCCACAGAGACCCAATTACAGGGACTGCAGGAGAAATGACGAGGAGATGCAAAGTTACTCTGCTTTAATTGAGAATGTGTTTAACATTCTCCTCAGGCCACCGTGGCTTACGTCTCTGATGAAACACAGAGCCCTGCAGTGGGACTTTAAAACATATATCTGTTTGTGACAAAGGCAAAGCAGGCTCTGATCTGTGGGCTTAAGATATTTTTGGGGGGGTGGGTGTGTGTGTGTGTGTGGGGGTGGGGGGGTGACTTAGGAGGTCGCACTTCCAGTAGAAAATAGGAAAGGAAACGAGGAGGTCTCTTAAAAGTGTTGGCGCTGATTTGTGATCAGGACGCAACACTTTAATGTGGGGCGTACATCAGAAGAGAGTTACTTCACTTGCAGCTGCTGGTTTTAATAGAGCCACATGTTAATTAGCATTGTAGCTAATCCCATATTAAAGAGACCCAAACTGTCAGGTCACATTATAAACAATCGGTCCTAATGTTCGTGCATGTGACATTTGGAGCTGCTATCTCTTCTAGCAAAATGTTCCCTAGGTACTAATTGGCCTACTTTACGCTGTCTTTCTTTGAATTGCTACTTTCTTTATCATTTAGGATATTAGCCTTGACAAGCATCATCTCATATACCATAGGCTCACTAAAACTGGAGATGAGGTGCATCTTTTTTTCCTTTTTTTTTTGCAGAGGTACAGCAAAAATGGGAATAAATGTTTTATGCTAGCATGTAATACTGCGAGATCTACCTTCATGGGATATTAAATACAATTTGAAAGAAGAATAAAAAGTTCAAACACTTAGCCAGCAGCAAAGTAAGTGTAACTTTTCACCGCTTGCATTATTTAAGATAGGCTCCATCATTTTATCAATCTATCGATCTCGCACCAGAAAGATGAAAATGGAAAAATAATGAGGCCGATGAATGCTGTGTAAAGAACATCAATGTGCAAAATTTAATTATCTGTGCTGGAAAGAGCAGAGAAAATGTGTCGGCTGTTTTCTAAAACAAAAAGAAAGTGAAAAAAGGAGCAGTTAATATTTTTCCCTCTCTGCATATTTTAATTACCAGATCAATCATAACTTCGTACTGCAGCACTGCAGAGAAAAGAAAATTGCAAGTCTAAATGAAAAACAATAGATTTGCTTTAAAGTCTTCACTCTTTTGAAGTCTAAATTAAAATTTCAGGTACCTTTACAAGAGCCTTCTTCAGAAAGTTATGATATTTAATTAGCGTGTTTAGATTTTGCTGAAATTAAACTTCACAGCCGAGCATCATGTGAAATGAAGACTGGTATTCCCAGGCTTCAGGTGTGGGGGTGGGGATGGTGGGGATGGTGAGGGGGGAGGCCACTGCAGATGAACAGTGGGAATTAAATCACTTCGGCACGTGAGGCCTGTGTATCCTCTGACAGAAGCTCATGTTCTTCTGACTTGTGCTGACACCGGCCTGATCCGGTGCCGGGTCTCTGTGTTCAGTGGAGGGGAGAAACAACTTTACTCCGACTGTGTCTGTGCAGCTCCGATTCTGCGCCTGAAATCAGAGAGTCGTGCCGTAGAATCGACGGAGCAGCTCTCCCGTTCCGCCTTTTTCCTCTTCACACGAGCTTTTCCTGGTTGTGCGAGCACTGATGTTTATTTCTCCTGGCACGTCCTCTCCGGCACTGAGCCACCGATTTCACACATTTTTATTGGCTAATTTGACTGTGCTCTTGCCAGCAGCTGAGAGTGAGCCAGGACTCGGAGAATCTCAGAGACAGTGCTGCTGCTGTGGTTCGTCCTGCTGCTGCTGCTGCTGCTGTCTGACTTAGGGTGCCTGGAGGGAGCAGATGAGGAAACAGAGGCGTTCACCTGCCTCGTAACCAGTAGCTGACCATGTTAAGACCGAGGCGAGCTCAGTCTTAGAAACTGCCTCTTGGATTAGTTACTGTGTGCTGCTGGTGAGTGTCCAGTCAGGGATGTGATTGCCTGTCTGTTAAGGTGACAGGGGTTTAGAGGAGGGGATGTACACCCAGTCAGACATCCAATAGGAGCGCTGCAGCCGGCGCTATGCGTGCGTCCATCCTCAAACATGGCTAACATTTGCACAGCAGCGGCAGTCAGGCGTGATGTCTCTGGGCTCTGAGGTTTGTGCTGTCAGGACGGTAGAAATTAAACCTGGCACTGCAGAGCAGAATGTGCTGAAACTCATCAATTCCACATGGCTAGAGAGCCAAGTGCCTATTTATAACAACCCCCCCCCCATCTTCTCTTCTTTACCTGGTGTGCATCCCTGACTCTAAACACGCATCCATAATGATGAATACACCCAACTGGGACGCTCCGACAGGGCATCAGTCAGGACAGGAAAACAAACACGCCAACACACACACACACGCGCCATCAGATCACAGCACAGCAGAGGAGGGATAAGACTGACACTGGGAAGGCTGATGGAAAGGTTGAGGCGTCTCAGCATAAAAACACCCGGCAGAATCACAACAATCAGTCACCACACAGGAAACAAACAAGGGCAGTCAGATATATTAAACTTCTACAAAAGGCCCAATATGGAGCTGAAAGATGGTGCAGCGCTGGGAAACGCTGCCACCCAACTACTGGGTTTGTTTATGTTGTCATTTACTGAATTAATGATATTTCATTTTAAAAAGGTACTGTCTGAGCTTCTGCCAAGCTGACGGATGGTAAATTCTTAAGCTATAAATTTGGCCAGAAAAAAAAAGTGCTCACCTCTGCAGACAGAAAACATACGTAGCAAGCATATTTAAAAAGAAAACACAACCTGTGTTTTCTGTTTGGATCTGCGAGATAATGATTTCTATTTTTGTCCTTCTCGTGGAAGGCTTTTTCTGTTATAGCCCTCAATTTTATTTTATGAGAACAAACTGGTTTGGTACAAAACTGGCAGTGTTCACCAATTCTATATTTACTTGTAGCTAGCAACAAATCCCGACCTATATGAGTCACCTAGAAAAAGTAATTTGTCCATATCAAGCATTAACCTCCAGTTCTGGGAAATGAAGCGCTTGTCAAAACTGCAGTTCCTCTAGTGGCCACTTGAGGCTATCTTTACGGAAGCTGCGGCTCTCTTCCACAGCATGTCTTTTATCCCGTTTTCCTTCTCTCACCCCAACCTGCCGCAGCAGATGGCCCCGCCCCTCCCTGAGCCTGGTTCTGCCTGAGGTTTCTTCCTGTTAAAAGGGAGTTTTTCCTTCCCACTGTCACCAAAGTGCTTGCCATAGGGGGTCATATGATTGTTGGGTTTTTCTCTGTATGTATTATTGTAGGGTCTACCTTACAATATAAAGAGGCGACTGTTGTTGTGATTTGGCGTTGTATAAATAAAATTGAATTAAATGGAATTGAATAAACTTCCATGTTAAAATGACAATTACAATAAACATTTTTGGTCTTTATAACTGATGTACTTGATAGCAGGTAGATTTTTATTTTTTTCATTCATTTAAATCCTTCATAAGCCTTACAATTTTACATTGCACATTAACAGCATGCCCTCTTTGAGTGAAAGGTGAATGCTGACACAGCTGAATGTCTTTTTGTACCAACAAACCACCCAGGAAGTGCATGCTTTTGGGTGAGGGTAATTCTACTTTTATCTGTTTTTTTAGGCTTCAAAAGCCAAAGTTCACAAACCTGTGGGTGGCATCGTCCTGGCTTTATATTAAATTTATCTGTAAATATACCAACTTAAAATTCACTTGCTGATTACAATATTTTCACATTTATTATTCTGTATTTTGTCAGTTGTGCCCACAGTACCTGGCAGAAGTTACACAGGTCACTTTAAAGTTATTCCCAACAAGGATGTTGGTATAGTGCAAAAGGCTGAGCAGGTTAACCAGAGGCCCAGGTTCAAATTCACCCAGAGGCCATTTACTACATGTCTTGCACTGAATACGTTTAGAATGTAAAGTGATGTGTCAACTTAAACTAGACTATCTCTAAGAAATATCAGTATCTTCAGAAAAAGGCTATTTATTCACTGCTCATGTACAGGACTTGGCATTAGACGAAATGAAGTTGCATTGTTACAGCAGGATACAGAGCATTTGATCCAACATCCACATATAAGCTTGTTCATCTCTGATTAATCGTGATCGATAAAAGTAAACTTTAAAGTAATAGAAACTGAAACAGTGAGTGAATCGAGGTGCATTACGTTTGGCTCAAAGCAGCTTTTCTGCACTGATGTGGAGAACATGCAAGGCCATTCACCCTCAGGAGATGCAAAGGACGTAGAAGACTCAAGGAAGGTATTATCTAATGTCCAATTACACTCCCACGCCCCCTCACATCCCTCTCCCTCTTGGCTCTCCCTTCTCTCTCCTAACTTCCTTACTCTCACCTTCATTCCCTCTCCTTAGCATGAAAAGGACACAAGCGATAAACTGGGAGCAGAAAGCCGGTGGTTTACATGGCCCCGGAGCCCATTATGTTCCCCACAATAGGCTGGAGGCCGGTGCGTGCTATGAATAGGTAATGGCCTGGAGATCCTGGGCCTGGCCTGCTGCTCAATGAGCCTAAGACAGCTGAGCAGGAGACAGGCATTAGAGATACCTCGTCGGCCCAGTATGGAGCAGCCTGGTCATAGCCGGGGGGGGAAGCATGGGAGGATGGGCGAGTGGGAGTGAGTAGGAGGGTGTCGTAAATGCCCCTTACATAAGGTAGGGCATGAATAATAACACAAAGGGAATATTCAGAGGTACCTGGGAGGCACAGATCTGGTTCACTGGCACAGAAATATGAGCCTATAATGTACAAAGAAATCCACACTAGCTTGCTTTTAAAACTGTACGTAGTCTACTAGCAGCTTTTTATCAGACTGTATGACTCTGCTGCTCACTCATTCCGACACCACCTTCCCAAGTTAGCCATCCACTCATGCAATCTGTACCTAATAACCGCAAGGTTTAGCCCATGATGAAGATCTGTCTTCATTGAGCTGGAAAAGCTGTAGCGTCGCCGAGCATTTTTCCTAACGGCGCAGTCCCTCATCTATGAAAGTGCCATAGAGCCCCTCAGACAATTAGGCAGGGAAAAGCTTTATGACCGTTAGACTCACTCAGCGAGCGGCACTCTCACTGCCAGCACCGCCAGGAGCGCTGGCTCGTGCAGAAAGGTAATTACGGAGCCTCTCATAATGACACAGAGGAAGCTTGCGTCATAACACCCACAGCCTTTTATCATAGCGCTGTAATTAATTATCATCCTTTACTCTTTGATTCATTCCACTATTCATAACATATTCATACATTCAAGAGAAATTATCATTTCCTTCAGGAATTAATCAAAAAGGAGGAAAAACTGGTCGGCTCTCGATGGATGATCAAAGATGGTGGTCGTCTACCTCGCCGCGTGGAGTACGGGAGGGCAGCTCAGGGCGAGGCATTATGGGCAAAGGTCTCCACTCAGCTCTTATACTCGTGGACAAATTATCTGCAAGAAGCCTTAAACGAGGATGAAAATACAGTTGCAGAAGCTTTTAACGACACAAACAAAAAAGCACTAAAGCAGATATGACAATCCAAACAACTGTTTTGTCTTTTTTATTGCACATTTCTGGTGCCGCTCTCCAGCATGAAAGGTCATATTACCAGCACAGTCCACCTTTCCAGACAAGACACAGCAGCCATTTTGAGATGTCTTAATTCATTTGAAAAAGACCTCCAAAGCTCACACAGAAAAACAAGCAACCACAACAACAACAATATACATGAAAACATTGTCTTCCCTCACATCATCACTTTTAGCACCTCAGGGGAAGAAATGGCACAGTTAGACTCATAAACAGGTGTCCACCGGCCCCCAGCTCGCACTGCTTTAATAGCTGTTTGATGTTTTTGATGTCTAGTCAGCTCGATCGTACCTTACTGCTTGATAATGAGGGCCAATAATGATTCCTGAGCTTGAGGGGTTAATGGCATGTAACCGGCAGAGCTGCTAATTACACGTTACAAACTATTTATCAGAATCTCCATCTGCGCAAGCACCACAACTCTCATTGTGCACGCTAAATTACTCTACGGATTATCATTGTAAAGCAAGTTTCAGTAATTAGGGACCCATACTGCTGTTTTCTTTTTCCGAGATCGCCGAACGACATCAAGAGGAGAGGAGAGAAAAATAGAATGAGTGCTTAATTTGGGCCTGATATTCAGATTGTCCGGATGTGAGGAGGAATCTGCCTCTCTCCTGCAAACATACCAGGAATCACGGTTCGTCCTGAGGGGAGTTTATACTCTAAAGTGAGAGGGAGGTGTAAATTGCACTGAGAAGCCCGCGAAGTCTCGGTGAGAGTCGGCAAAGTCTGTTTTTCCTGTATGTTCAGATGGCAGCGAGAGCTCTGAGAGAGAGAGCTGTGTGAACAGCGCGGTCCAACGGGCCCCGGCTCTCCAGCGATCGGTTATTTGAGAAATAACTGTCATATCCCTCAGCCCCAAAGGTGTGCCTGAGACCATGGAGACGTGTACCATCTCCTCTTCTTCGCCGTAAATTTTTATTAAAATTACCTTCTTAATAAGACAGTGTTCATTATAAAACCAAAAACGCCGGTCTCCCAGGGCCCTGTGGATTAATAAGGACAGCGGTGTATTTTAAGCCGTAAACTCAGCTCCTCACTGTCCTTAATCTCCTTCCTACTTCACAAGGCCAAATTAACACCTCTCCTCAGCTCTGACGGGACCTCATTAGCAAACTTCCAGGGAAAGAAAAGAGGAGAGCAGAACGAAAGGAGAAAAAAAAAGAGAGAGGAGAAGAAGGAGGGAAGCGACCAATGACAGCCACCAGCTCTGGGATTAACCCTTTCTCCTCCTCCAGCTCTGCGGAAAAACTAGGTCGGCAACGTGTTTCTAATCAGTCGCCTGGTTAGTGATAATTAGAAGGCGAGATTGGACGGGAGAAGAGAGGGAAAGTGGGTGGGGAACATTGAAATGAAAAAAGAAAAGAAAGGGAACCTGTCATGTCGCAAACACTTCAAAGGAGCCGACTTCTCCTTTAGAAGTGGCATGATGAGGGTCCAAATACCAAGAGGCACTCCTCTGGGCCTCCGAACTGCAATGAGGGAGGGGAAGAAAAGGGGGGCAGGGACCCAGTTTTTTTTCCTCCTCGCAAGTATGCATCCTCACACACGCACACGCAGAACACGCCGGGACTTTTCTACGGTTCACCACCTGTACAGTGCACCTGCAGGGGAGCTTCGGTCTATCCCAAACCGCACAGCCAAATAAGCACATCCAACTCCAACCTTCCCTTCCACTGTCTCCCCCTGCAGCAGCAGCAGGTCGAGGTCCCACGGCTTACACTGAGGTCGAGCAGACTACCGCTGGGTAAAGTTCACAAGCCTCTGCAAGCTGTTTGACATTACCAATAAGGTCAAAGTGTATCAGAAAAACACCAGAGGATTAGATTATTATGGTGTGCTTAGTTGCCTGCTGCACCCTGCGATCAAAAAATAGCTTTTTTGCTTTGCAAGCTGGCTTACTTATAAATGTGCAGAACACGAGCCTGTGGTAGTTACACAAGAGAGACCAAGAGGTACCCAGAGAGGCCTGCAGCTAACATGAAAAAAAGAAAAAAATCATTGCTCATTATCAGCCATCTATTTTATCTACTATGAAACATCTCGAGACTCCCAGTTGTCAGACATCAATGGTGCTTAAATTAATCCTTTGGGTTCCTGTTTGCACAATAAAGATATGGAAGGGTGCTTCTGATATTTGTGGAACTTTACAGTCGGAGTAATTGAATTAGCACAGAAATCAACCACAGGGTGCTGAATGTGATAGCTCCTGCCAGAAAACACGCTTACTTGGGCATAGTCAATTATAAAGCATTAAAAAGAAGCTGCCAATAATCGCTTCCAAGAGATCTGAACAATCCATGCCGAGTGTTCTAATGTTTACCGATGATGAGGCTTTCAGGTTAGCGCTGAGCGGGAGTTTAGAAGGGGGAGAACGAGACTGGAAACATATTTGTGGTATCATTTCCATAAGCCTCTGCTTCGTGGACCATAATGCAGCTCACAAATGTGATTTATGACCTTGGTTTAATGGCTAGAGCAGAGTCTTGGTAGGTATCAGATGACTTTTTCAATATGGCGACGTCAGAGGGGGCACGCTGAATGCACCATCACAACAGGAAATGAGGGCTTGTCTCAGCCAAGAAAATATGAGAAGCCAGATATCTGATCATCTAATGGCAGATAGATGCTACTTCACTTTGACAGAAAAGGCATCAGTCAATAAGCACCAGATGAGCAGTAACATGAAAAGCACGCCATGGATTCCTTGCCCTATCAATCAAGTGTTTCTTTCCAGGAGCACAGTGGTCTGCTTTGGTCAGTGTGCTAAGCAAGAGTGTCTCCTTTCAGTAGATTATAATGTTATGCAGACAAAGCCTCAGACATCGTCGATAAAAGCGCTGAATCTGCTAAATCCGCTGCTGAATCAGTGATCCGTAGCATGCAAAAGTCGTGCGACTCACCTGGGCTTGGAAACTCTTGAGAACAGGTGCCACCATCTCCCGGACTTCCTGTGTACAGACAAAACAAATTGTCTCAGCACTTTGTCGTTTTTGCACACACTCCACCTGTCTACCAGTCCCAGTGCGGCACAAACATAAGAAAGAGCACGTTAATGGATTCTCACCACAGCTTCCCTCACATTGCACGTGTGCTGCCGGTGAGTTACGTCGTAATGGGGTGTGAGTATTAGTGGTTAAACCTGAAGAGTTTGAGTGGGCATGTTTCAAAAGTGGGGCTTTCCACTAGCTAGAGATCCAGACGTGTGCGAGCTCTCGCAGCCTCAGGTAAGGGGATTGTGCTGCCAGTGGTGACAGCCTGATCCTGTCTTAAACGCCTGTATTATACTGACAAGATTACAGCAGCACACTACAGGCTGAGATAGGCAGGCAGCATAGCAAATAGCTTGAAGGTTAATTTATAAAATATAAAAATATTCCCTTTGAATTCAGCCTACATGTCAATAGTTGATCATTTCAAAGGAAGATGATGAAAAAGGACTAAATCATATCTGTATCTCTCTTAGGTTTTGCTTTTCATGTACTCGGTTCAATCTACCTTAATTGCCATTTTGCTTTACAAAAGCAAGGTGCATCGAGGTCTCAGCACATTTTTAATGTAAAGCAGAAGAACATGAAAATAAGTGATGTCTATATAGCTTCTTAGTAGGTATTAAAAATAGCCCAGAACATAAATAATGACACATGAAATTCTACATGTTGTTAAAATCTTATTGTGATGTATTAAGTGTAATGGTTAGGATAGTTTGACATCCGCCCCTTTTAGTAGAATTTAGTAGCGTCTGAAAGTATGATTAGTCAGGATGTGACAAAAAAATGCTCTCTTTCACTTTTTCTACTCTTGGTCCTGCATGATGTCAATGCGAGGGGATATCCCTGTTGTAGTCACCTGAGCCATACACCTCTGGATGTAAGAATTCAAGCCCCACCCACCTGATGTTCAAACCTCTTGTAGTCAGAAGAAAGTTTTCTTAAAGGGAGGGGAAAAACGGCTCGCTTCAGACAGAAGATAAGACGAGCTCAATAAAGATTATATTTTAACTGTGAATTATGCAAAGCTATTCAGGTCCAAGAACATAAATATGGAACTAGAAAATGAGCATAACGGGTCCTGGTTAAATAAGATAAGATATTTTTAGTACCCCTAAATAATGACAAGACAAGAACTGATTGTAAACAGAAGAAATATTATAGCTTATGTTCGCTTCAAATGACATTCACATTCCAGTACTTACACTGAAAGATGCATTGCTTGTGTTTAATAGTTTCTCTCCGTGGTGCTAACCACAAAGAGATCTCATATCTGACTACACTGTAGTTAATGCAATGAAATTTCATTAAGGAAAGCTATTCAGAACTGGTTCCAGATTGTCCAGTTCATCAGAATCATATGGCTCCAAGTGCATCACTCCTTTTTACCAGTGCCAACATGTTTCATGAACAGCTACATATTGAAAAATAATCAACATTAAATGGCCTGTATTTATATAGCGCTTTACTAGTCCCTAAGGACCCCAAAGCGCTTTACATATCCAGTCATCCACCCATTCACACACTGGTGATGGCAAGCTACATTGTAGCCACAGCCACCCTGGGGCGCACTGACAGAGGCGAGGCTGCCGGACACTGGCGCCACCGGGCCCTCTGACCACCACCAGTAGGCAACGGGTGCAGTATCTTGCCCAAGGACACAACAAACGAGACTGTCCAAGCCGGGGCTCGAACCGGCAACCTTCCGATTACAAGGCGAACTCCCAACACTTGAGCCACGATCGCCCCGTAACATTAACTTTTAATAAGTGGGGCACACCTCATATACTTATTTCTCCTTTAGTTTCTACACTGTGTTCAAAACTCTAACATAATAAAAACTGTTTTGTTGTGGCTCAGCTAAGAAGAATCAATAACAGTATTGGTATCAAGTCTTATCAATATCTATCGCCGGTCCTCATTCTACGGCAGCCCTGAGAGGTCAAATGCATTGCAACTTAAGAAAACGTCAGCATATAGAAAAGCTACCAAAAAAAAAAAACTACACACAAAAAACACAACGGAAAGAGAAAAGATAAAATGCAACTCAAGCGTTTCTGTGGAGACGATAACGTGACAAGCTGCGAAAGTGACAAGCTAACAATAAACGACTAATAGCAAACACGTAGCTACAGTATTACATGAACCATGTGACCTTACCTTTGTCTTTTTCTCCCTCACGGCACTGATTAATCCTTCTTTTAAGCGTATCTCAGCGGCGCAACCCTTCACATGTTTTAGTTTCTGTCACTTCTGCAGCTGTTTTGTCACCTTAATGCCTCCTCCCCCCCCCCAAAACATCTGTTGTGCTTTGACTCTCAGGGCCACCGTATCATTCGCTTTAAAGTCTTAATTAAGGAATCTCATCATTGGCAAACAACAACTTCAACATTTAAATTTGACTTTGGCTTAAGGTAGAATTTTTTTGTTTGTCCCTCAACAAGAAAATCTAAGAATTACAGATGAACTATTAATTAAGAAATAAAATAAAGAGGGGAAAATAGTGCTGGTGGTAAGACAGCAGAAGGAAGGAAGTAGCAAGAAGAGGCTATATGAAAAGATCAATGCAGAGTCAGTGGTCCACACCGCTTCAGCTGAAGGCAAACAGTGGATGTAAAGAAACACAAAGCTATGAGATTACATGTGAGATTATGGCTAAGAAGCTAAAAGGGCCTGCTTCATCACTGTAGCAAACTTTAGGGATGCTACTTGTATGTTAGCCTAGCTTTGGAGTAAAATACACAATTTATCTGAGCATCTGTTTAGACTTTTTTTTTTTTAGCATGAGCACATTTCACGTTTGTGTACAGCATGTGTGTAAACATATGTTGAGAAATAGCTTGGGTAATGTGTATATGTAATAATATTCTAATTAGCCATGTGCTTGGTTATGGTAATTAGCCATGTGGAGCTTTGTTTTAAGAGACTGCAAAACATGCTATTCTAGTGAAAGCTGTTAGAAGAGAGTTCAGAAAAAGAATGAACTGAAGATGCATCAGACTAACGGAGTTCACTTGTTGTTAAAGGAAAGGAAAGTAGCTGCTTTGATAGCTCAGTGTATATCACAACTTGTGTCTGGTTCTGTATTGTAACATACAACCAGAGACAAAGTAGTGAACCCTAACAGGCGGGATGGTGCAGAGGGGGATGCGTCCTAATCAGCATTCATCACATTGTTTAGTCAGAATCCCTTTCCTTAATGGGTTTGGAGAGACACCTGTTCCTGATCCATCTCATAAACCTGGAGATATATCAACATCCACTGCCAACTCTGACACCAAGATAACTTTTTCATAAAGTGGTGCTTTAGCTTTGGAGTTGAAAGCAACCAGCACAGTCGTGCTTACCTTTTTTTGCAAATGAGCCCCCTCAACCCTCATCGCACCAAGCCAGAGGCTAATACTGCAAGGCCTCAGCATTTAAATATTAACTGATCTACTGGAAAGGGGAAGGGAGGAGGCTAACCCTGATTTCTCGCAAGTGCTGCGCACTGTTAACATACAGTATGCTAATGCAGGCTTTACAAGAGAAATAATTCCCTGTTCAAAAAGGTATGTGCGGGGGCTTGAGCAGCTGCAGTGATGCAGACAGTCAGTACCTGCTGAGGTGAAGATGAGCAAAATGGCACATAGTTGAAATAATGTAGGGGGGTCATATGTGTGTATGTGTGAGACAGTGTAAGGGGTGGGGGGGTGCCAGACTCACCTCAGGGACATTTCTCTTGAACTCTCTGCTCAGCTCTACCAGGTGCTTGTGGGAATGTTCACTCTCCTCTTGTCGACCCGCCAGTTCAGACGCTGCAGAGTTTAGCTCCCTCTACAAAACACACAAAAGACAGACAAACGGTGAGACGGGGGGAGAGAGAAACAGAGCGAGACAGAGAGAGAGAGAGACGGCACTTTAGGGAGCCGGCCAAAGCTCATCCAGTAAAGCTTAAGAGTGTACATAAATAAAAATACACTGCTGAATATTAACAATGTAATCCTTCATGATCTCACAGCAGTAATACTTACAGCTAGCCCTGGCCCATAAATAATTAAGCCAAAATAAATCCAATGCCTACAGTAGCAGAAGGCCTTTTAGATAATCAGTATTTGAAATAATCAATACGCTTGCAACAGCTATAGAGCGCCAGTGAGCGAATGGGGTGAGAGGGTGGAGGGTGAGAGAGAGAGCAAGGGAGGGAGGGGGTCACATGTTAAGGCCCAATAACCTGACAAACACCCTTATAAACAAATGGAGCTTCCTTCTGAAATGAGTGGCTGTTTTTTAAGCCCGGCCGAGACCTGATTCAAACACACGAGCGCCTCACATGCTGTAGTAATTACCACAGGTCAGATCTATTTTCAGCCTCTTTTCCATCTCTCTCCCCCATCGCCCGCACCAATCTTTATATTGATCCCGCTCAGATTTTCAATACGCGACAGCAGCCTCCATAGCTTTAAACCACATTACCCTTTTGCTACAACAACGGGCCCCAATTGCTATTCCATTAATGTCACATCGGTTGCTTACATATCTGTAGTCATAGCAAAACGAGAGCTCCGCCCTGCCGACATGTCTGATCCGCTATGCATAGCTGCCTGTGCAGCAGGCCCCTTCATCAGAACCTTGCATTCACCGTGGACTCAGCTGCACCACATGCCATCCGCAAATCCAATATTATTGATCAGTCATCCAATTCCCGGCTCTTTCAGCAAACAGAAAAAAAAGGGAGAAAGCAGATTCGAACTCTGCTTTCCTACACCGAGCAGTGAAACAGACAGCAGTGTATTCCTCTTAGTTTGGACTGTGATTATCAGTAATTGACGAGGATCTTCTTCTCTTGTAACTGCTGGGTTACAATATAAAAAGTGGAGTAGGGGATTCAGTTACCACTACGAATTTATATATGACGCCGGGAAATTAAATTGACTGTGTTTTAATTAATCTGCAGTCTTACTTAAAGGCAATTTAATAAATCATAACACGACAAGGAGGAGAGGGAAAAAAGTCAGATAATGGAAGGATGAAGCTTCCAACCAGCCGTGGCCTCGTGGGATGGTGACAGCCTGTCGGTTGGAGAAGCGGTCTGTTAATTGAAGGGCTGCTGGTTCAAGTCCCTGGACTGGCGAGTCAAAAAGGGGCTAAAGTAGGAATGTGCACTGTCTTAAGCGAGATGCTATACACTGAGACTCTAACGCCACAACTTTACCAATTTGTCTACAAGAAAGGTACCTGACTGATGCTATGGCCTCGGCAGTAAAAGTTTGTTGCGACAGCATGCAAGCCTTGAGGACATTTACAACCTTGGCGCTGTATTGGCCAAGGTCCATGCTCCTGAGATGTGACGAGCAGCGTCCAATGTCAAAGCTACAGCTTTAATGCCCATCAATCCACTCCAGGTTCCTCTACAGGAGGTTATATTAAACTTATCCCACTAACTCTTTCTTCTCCAACCGTCTTAGCCTATAAAATGTTCCACAGAAGTCCATTTAAATGTTAGGTATGGCATTATTGTATGTCACAAAACTATAACAGCATTTTATTCTTTCTGACTTCCTGACTCTTTCATTGGCGTTCAGCCTCAATGCAACACACTGAATCTTTAAATTTGTTCAATCAAAACAACACTTTCAGTCATTAAAAGGTTAAAAACCATACAACTAAGGATGTACTGATCCATCACTCCAATATCACTATCAGCCCATTTATCAGCCCAGTTGACATATGCAATGAAAGCAGTGAGAGCCAAGCTGAGGTCTAAAACTTTCAATTTAACTTTTTTGAGTGCCCTAACATGTAAAAAAAAATCAGATTTAATTCATGCAGCTTTGTTTATTTTCTATAGATCTTAAACTTGAACTGTCGAACTGTGTCCAGTTGTTGAATTATAGTAATTTTATAACAACGCACATGGATAGTCATGTGTAACATGTTTGCAAAGGATTTAATTTCTGACAAAAACTTCACTTTCCAAGAAATCGGTGATCGATCACTGAACACAGAGCGTCATCGCCACAGGCTAAAGACGGAAAAGTCACAAGCATCACTACAAGGGGGCAAATGTTCCTGACTGGCCAGGTTGCACCTCCAGGCATGTGCTGCTGTGCTAAGCTGCAGTTTTCCGCTCATAGCCAAGAGGTTTGCTGGATGAAGATTTTTAGCAAAATAGTGAAGTTAACAAATATTGGAAAGTCTGGTTCTTCTCGACTGCATCATTTCTTGGTTGTTTTTGTGGCAGCAGCCAATCTCTGTTAGCGTCTTTGCTCATTTTTCCCCATATGCATCGCATATTGAGATTGATGTTTATCATTTGTGTCACTTTAGCAAAAGCTAAATATAAAAAAAAAGAAAAACATTTTTTAAATGTATTTGCTATCCTGGACATAAAGTAAAAGCACTGGTATAGACAATCGACCAAGTTATTTTAAACATTGGCATTAGCATCAGCCCAGAGTTTCACTACAGGTGATGCCATAAATATATAAACACATATAAAATTATATTTTTTCACTGTTCACAAAGCCTTAGATGAGACTGCTCTCATGTGGTATATATGCAACATATAAACCAGTGGCCAACTGAACAGATTAGGTGCACGCAAATAAAGAAATAAGACGAGCTAGAAGATACATAGTGCAAGTGTAGTTTTGTCTTTTAAGGAAGACTGCTAACAATACGAATAATAGACATTACCACCCATTTTATTCTGGGTCAGTTGTTTTCATAGCTCACTGCAGTTATTTTCTATGTGTGTCTGGGTCTGTGTGAAATTGCTTTGCATTAATACAAAAAGAAACTAAAGAAAAACTTAAACTGCAGCAATGCAATGTGTAGTTTTCAAGTAATGACAGGTCAAGTTGAAGTCAATCATGCCTAAAAGGCTGCGTACCTTGTATTTATACCAAAGACCAACGTAACATGTTTGAACATCTACCCTTGTCAAAACGTCCCAATATTTATGATACGTTTGGTGAGAAGGAAATGTGTCTTTCCTTGTAAATCGTGCTGTCACAGAAGGAAAAAAAAAAAGAAAGAAAAAGGGCATGGCTGTACAGGATAAGGCGACAGGACTTTATAAATTCCTGTTAGTCCTCACAGTCCATCTGGGATGAGCCTTCCTGGAGATTAGAGAGTCGGCTTTCTGAAGCCGGCCAACCTCCACTAGATTCAAATGGCCCTAGACTGGCTAATCTTGCCAAGAGAAAATTCCTCAAGAAGTGACTTTGAGTGGATTTTATAAGTACTTAAGATATAACAGTGTGGTTTTTCTGAGTCTGCCCGTGCGTCAGTGGCTTCGCCGTAAAGCTGGGCTCACTTTTATTGCAGCTCAGCTGATGAGAATGGTGGATACTCATGCAGTATGCAAGTCAAACAGTGCAGTCATTATGGCACGGTTATTTTGAAAGCATCCCCACAGTTTCTAGACCATTACGAGGGAGGGGAGCCTGGGCAACAGCCCATCAAATGAAACCTACTGCCTGTCTTTCTGGAAAGAAGTGAGGCAGAACAGACGGTTTGCTACTTTGGTTGTCTTGTTCAGACTGATGATGGGAGAAACTCACAATATAGTGTTGCTGAAATAGCAATGCTATCTCTGGAGACAAAAGATACTGAGGAAGACTTTTCCTCTGCTTCCTAATCAGATGTGATCCGTTTCAACCTACAACCAGGGGACCTTCAAGATCCCTGATAAAATTCACTTATCTCCCTTCATTATGTTGGGCTTCATCTTTCACAGGATCAATTGCATGAACATGTAGATTTCTTCGTCTTAAAAAAAGAGGAAGAAAAGGCAAGTTGCAACAAGCTGTGCAAAGAGGAGTTTCTCAGTAATCATTTGACAGGTTTTAAAAAGGGCGATTGGGACCAAATTTTCAGTGTGTGGCAGTCAGGTCAATACAGAGCTCCTGTCATTAAGCCTCTGCCAGTCAAACATCCAGCCATAATTGATGAGTTTCCCCTGGGAGGGCGGAGCTGTCACTGGGACCAGAGGAGGCAGGAAAGAGGGATTTTGAGAATGGAACCAGTCCTGGTGTGCTCCCATCGATACGTGAGAAGAAGGCAATCTTGGTGACTCGAAAACAAAGACCAAGAAAGAAGGAGCTTAGTGGTTTTAACAGGCTAGATCTGCACCCTATTGGCAGCCTGTAAACGGACTAGCGGCTCAATGACCAGCTAAACACAAGGGAAGGAAAAAATAGCTGTGAAACCATGACTCATATATCCTTTGGCTTACAAAAGCAGACTGTGGCCTTGTGACACTGACCAAAGACGGACCCCATAGTGGAGCCATCAGATGATATGATAAAGCAGCTGTTTATACTACATTAAGAGGTCTGAGGTTTATGCAAAGCGTGTTGCAGCGAAGGCTACAGGCACAGATCCTTTCAGATTCCATAGGGTGAGAGAAGCAGGCAAGAAACTGGAGGTTAGAGGTGGCAAGAAATCTGACACAAAAAAAAAGACAAAGCGAGTATGTTATGTTTCTTTAAATGATGATTCTAGGCAAAGGGAAGTTGGATAAAAGCTAATTAACACAATTGTTCTTGACAAAAAAAAAAGTGGAGCAAAATGATGTGCTGTAGCAATCTGTGCAAGCAGGAATGTTTTAGGTAAAATCCAGGACTCGCTAATGTGTTATGTTGGAGTAGATTTGACATTGATTCATTAAACCTTGCTCATCTTGATTACATCTGTGGTGGTAAGCTATTTTCTGGCCTTTCACAAAGACAAGCCGTGGTGGAAAATGTTGACAACTGTGCAAAAAAAAGAAAACTAGCAAGGTACTGCATTGAGGTAGACTGAGTCAAAATCACTATTGTGTGCAGTGGGCTTGGACAGCACAAATTAAATAGGGAAAAAATAGGAAGGAGGAGGAGAGAGGGGAAAATGCAGATGGGGGTATTATTTTTCTTTTTGTATCCCATCTAATTGCAATCATAGGCAGATGTCTGAAAGTGTGACAGCATCAGCAGAATTGCTGCTGAGAGCACAGAATCTTTGTCTAAAAATAATCAGACATTCTGTGTGCTGCTGTTTGTTATAATGGTAATCGATGCTGGAGGCTTTGAATTCCATCAATTTATAGATCCACTCTGTTCTGCCTGGTGACTGTACTGCCTCACAACCCCCACCGCATACGCACACTGACACAACAACACACACTCTTTGCACGCAAGGTCTTGCACAAAAGAGCGATTTGGCACACATGTGTGCGCACAGACACATGTGCGCTGACATCTGCACACGGGGGGCTGCAGCGAACGAGGCAGAGCGGGGACCAGTATGTGATTAAGATAAGTGTAGTTTCCTTTCATACTTTCCTTATCGCTTCTCATTCTCTGTGAGGCACAAGATTGTCCATAGCAGCCTCAGATTAGCCCCGCATCTGAGACGCCACATTCGAGAGGGCAGACTGATCAATAAATCAAATCACTACAATCAATGGCCCCAATCACTGCAGTCTAGTCTGGCCTCAATATTATGATTGGCAAACGCTCCCAGCCGCTAACGGCGGAGGGAGTGGTTTGGCTGAAGGGGTTAGAGGAGCTCGGGGAGAGGCGCACGTTGGCGCCTGTCCATATGAAAGATCCAAAATGAACTCTTATCTGGCCTCCTTGAGCTGAGCGTCAGTTAAGGGCACAAACAGACAGCGTGTGTCTATGTGGGTGCTAGACCGCCCAGACAAACCCAGCAGGGAGGAGCTTCTGACCTCCGCGACCCCACACTTGGAATGTGAGCTGAGCATGCAGCTTCTGACAGGGATGCTGTGGGGGGGCGGGATGCTATCACCTGGCATCCCCCTCCATCTGTTTATTCCCCGAACTGATGCTTCGTTAGCTTTGCTCTACATCATTTCATGTCACCATCACACTGCGGTTCAACCAAACTACCCAATACCCACTATTACCCAATATTTCCCAGTTCGTTTAAACAACTGTGAGTGCCACATGGGGTTGAGCTTAACCCAAGATAAAGATTTAGAAAAAGTTACAAAGTATACGGTCTACCCACAAAAATATTATCTAAACATGGTTATGAAGAGGTCTGCACTGAAAGCCTGCCAAACACTGACTGCCAACGGCTAATTAAAGAGAAATAAGGCGCAAATAAGCAGCTTCCACACACAGCTATTTGCATACACATCTGTTAGGTAAGGTAACACAGACTTGCCTCAACTTTATATTCAATTCAATTCAAATTAGTGACAAATCACAACAACAGATAAATACCCTACAATAATACAGACAAAACCCCAACAATCAAACGACCTGCTATGAGCAAGCACCTGGCGACAGTGGGAAGGAAAAACTCCTTTTTAATAGGAAGAACCCTCCAACACAATCAGGCTCAGGGAGGGGCAGCTATGTGCTGTGACGGGTTAGCAGTTAGCAGAGGAAGACAGGACAAACATGAATGTCTGTGGGCAATAAATCTGTTAAAGTATCATCTGTAAAGACAATTTCCTTGTTTTCATGGGAAAAAAGGCAGAATGAGTGACCACAAAAAAATAAAGACGAGAGAGAATAAACCATCAGCTATCAGCCAAATCATAATTTTTGTATTTGCCCAGAAAATCACAATCCATGCGTATTTCAGTCAGAGAGCTCATATTTGAATTTACTGATTTATTAAAGCAACAGAATATAGCGAGAGTTCAGCTCTGAAATCATCTCTTCCCAAAAATATGACACACGTAGAATCTGGGACATAATAAGTAATTATCCCTCAGAGCCCACAGGTGAATGCTGGGGTAGTGGAGGGGCAGCGATGCAGGACAGCAGCAGGCCTGACATGTCTGAGGAGGCGATAGGAAATTCTGCAGCTTAAACAGACTTCGAATGATATGAAGACATGATGCCTTCCTTTCCTTTTCCCTTGCCATTGCCTTATTACATTTGTGGGAGTAGAGTAATCACAGGATTGGAGGTTTGATCCCATGCTCATTGCGCACGTCATATAAAAGCGTACAAGCTGCAGCTGAAAAATGCTGCAGCAGTCATGCAGGAACTGTGTATAATAAGCATGTGTGCTCCGAGTGTCCAATAAGTCTCCTTTCACCTCCTCTGATACAATTTATGTCTCCTTGTGAGGTCCTGACACCGAGGTTGGGAACCCTAGCTCCGTCCACTGTGTAGCAGCAATGCTGACTGCATTGTGCATAAACAGGTAAAGGTGTATAGTGTACAGACTGTGTGTGAGGACTTACCGGCGAATGCGGAGGGAAAATAAATAAATAAATGTTTTTTAAAACTCACGTTTCATTTTGACACCTCGCTCAACTCTGGACTGGAAAGTCTGATAAATCATCCAAAATAATTAATCCCCAGTCAGTCAGGCTGTCTTCAAACAGCATGCTAAATCTTACAAAAGGAAGGAGAAGCGCGTGAGCGTTACAACCATCAGCAAAAGGTGTGACTGGTGTTGTCAGCCATTATTCGTCATACCCTGCTTCATTTAGAGAGTTTTTGGCGCCTGATGCGCCAGAGCACAGCCTACTTGTCAACACTTCTCTCTCTTTAAATCCAACATGCACGCTTGGACACACATGTACACACAAATGCGCTTTTCCCCCTCTTTTTTTTTCACACTAATGCACTGGTAATTCATCTTAGTATGACCAGGGAGGCCCTAATTCCATTTATTGTCAAGTCTTATTCAAAAATAGTATCAAGAGGTATCATGAAAACATCTTATTACAGCTCTTTCAAACAATCCTGTATCCACTCTGAAACCAATGAATAACTTTAAATGCCCTCCAATTAGAAACTTCAAATTACAATCCATGACTGAGCGCTCCAAACGAAGGCCAATTACAACACCTTATATATCATCATTAAGGCCTAGCATTGTTCTGCTCCTTTCAAACTCTGTGGTTACAATCAGGGTGTCTATTGTCATTGTGTTGTACATGCAGGGTGACTAATTACACAGTCCTATGATTCATTAGCAGACTAGTGGGTTGAAACCTGAGCGAAGACACGATAACCTCAGTCGGCCAAAATGATCGGCTCAAATGGAGATGTGAATATGAAAGAGCAACGGGGAGGTGTTACAATAGTTGAGAATTAGAAAAAAGAGAGAGCCCGGTGCTTCAAACACAATAACCGTCCAAAATAAGTTGGGGGGGTTTTCTTTTCTGGGGTATGCGTGAAAAATTAGGCGAGCGGCAACAGTGTCGCACTTGAATAGAATTGGGGACAGGTTTTGCTTTCTGGTTTCTAATAACTTTCAAAGTGGAAACAGAGGAGCGTGCTGCGGGGGACTCGTTCCTGTGAAGCTTCACCATTGAGGTCAGTTTGCACGAGAGGAGGAAGGCTCCGCAGACGCAGCCATCGCTGCCGTGGCCCACTTTCACCTGAAACGACGAGCTGCAGCGATGCAGCACAGCTAACCTGCGATTGTTTATTCTCTCTTAAGAAATGTCAATCTGTTCGCTCTCAGGTGTGCTGCTCTTCCTCTTGTTTTTGTTGTTTTCTCTACCCCCCACCACCCCATCCTCTACGTTTTCCCTTGTCGATTGCGGTGAGATCAAAGCGAAGCCGCTGGAAGAATCTGAATATTTCAGGTGTGGAGAGAGGGCTGCGTTTCACACCACCTGTGTAGCGCCGAGAGACGGGTCCCTCCTCTCGCTCAGACTCAGTTAGTGGGGCCCCTGGGGCCCGGCGACATAAACCGGGGCCACCTGTCTGAGAGAGAGGGAACACTCCCTTTACCCTCCCTCTCGGCATCACACTTTCATTTTACAGCATTTGAACCAAAAATAAATGAATCTAAATAGAGCGGTGAGAGTGGGAATAAAACCGGAGCTGACAACAAGCAGCCGAGAGCTTTGAGCTCCGTCACAAAAGGCTCGGGGAACTGGCAGGCGAGTTCTGTTGTCACAAAATGGGAGCAGCCACTTGAAAGGCCAGTTTATACTTCAGTCGCTTTAAAATTTGCCCTGTTGTGCAACAGAAGGTAGCGCTCGTATATTAAATGATAAGCTCGGTCAGGAGATTGTTTCCTGCCTTAATACGGCGCACAGCGTCGAGCAGGTCTGTGGGATGATTCTCATCACATCGTCAGGGCCACCACATCTGACCCAAAGCAAATAAAAAGCATCCCTGATGCCTGCACCAGCTTTGCCAGTTTGATGTAGCCTCTCTCCTCGGAGGGCCGTGCGCCTCGCCACGTGTGCAAGTGCAAGTGCAAGCGCTCGCCAACGTGCGCGTGTTGAGCGGACATGTGCTCAGGGGGGCGTGGAGGAGGTTCCACGCTGCCGGTTTCCAGCCATGTCTCTCAAAAGGGCCGTAAAGTCTTTACAGCAAATTCCTTACATTCATCTGTGTCAGAGCGCTCGGCACACATTAGGCGTTTACACGGGAGGAAACACAATCTATTTGATGCTACACTGCCCACACGTCCAGAGCCCTCCTCCTCACGCTGGAGATTCACAGTGTTTAACTTCCATTTCATATTCTGAACAGGCAGGCAGACAGGCAGGCGAGTGCGGGGAATGGACTCCATCTTGCTGTAAATCAGCGTTTAAACAGCCGACTAAATGTAATCTGGAATGAGTCAACAAGAGGGCCCGCTCAAGATATTTGTTTTTATTTATTCTGGAATGTGCAATTGATTTTTGTTGTTCTCCCTAATGATGTATGCAAACGGTGCACTGAAAAAAGTCACACTTCTTTTTCTTTTTTTTGCCCCCCTCTGCTGCCGCCTGATGCTGCTTCCCATCTTTTAATATCAGGGATACTTATGAGAACAAGTGGAGGTTAATCTAGGGAGCGGGTCATAGCCAAGCGGCTCTTTGTAAATGTCAGCTGGGAGATCCGGGCCTCTCTTATTACCACACTAAACCAACACGGCTGATGGCTCCAAGACGGATGTGTGGCTCGGAGGTGTCTTCCCCCTCCGCCCCTGCTTCTCGCCACCATCACGGACCAAACCCATCCCAGAAAACCTTATTAATCAATCGATTTATCGCCATAAATCAGGCCAGGCTTTGATTGTATCAGCAAGTCCATGCGATCAATCAATTAGTCGGGACCTAGCAGCCCAATTTGCCTAAAGAAAGATGAATGCTCCCCCGCATCATCCATTTGGCTGTCCGTTTACCCATCAAACACGGCTGCTGTTGACTCCCAGGCCCAACGTGCATCCTTTTATTGATTTCTGCAGATTAAACTTGCAAAAGAATCAAAGGACACTTAACTGACTGGGAATTATTCTGCCTTCATTTGTAGTGAAGTATGTTCTGTGCCGTCTTTTGATGGCGTCGCCTCGTATCATCAAAAACAAGTGTAAACATTAAATTCCAGCAGGCACAGCTCTTTTGAGCAGACCAAAGTGACAGCTACAGAGGATAATGCTCATAAGTAACTGGGGGGAAAAAATAAAATAAATGGGGCACAATGGGACAAATCATGGATTATTAGTAGTCAGCCCTACCCAGGTTTATATGGCAAGGCAAGGGGGAGTGGGGGGAGCTGAGCTAGGAAACAGCTGGGTGAACAAACAGCGGAAAACATATGTGTAATGACATATTTGTTTCATATTTTATCCCAACTGTGAATTCCAATCCACATTGTGACACCAGCTGCCTCGGTCCAGTGCCTCCCATCTGCAACTCTGTGTCAAGACGTCTCCCAGGACGAGCTGGGAAACTTCGGGGACGACAAAAAACCGACAGGAGCAAGTAGAGCACGACAGAGTGGGCTCCCGGAGCCTCGGTGTGCTTCTCCCCGAGCGGCAGGTTGGAATGCGGCAGACTGCGGCGCTGCCATGGAGAGGAAAGAACGCCCGGGGCTCCCCAGAGAGAAAATCTGTAGGGGCATTAGGGCCCCACCAGACCTGGTTCTGCTTCACACCCCTAGATCCTGCGCTGTAACAGCCAGGGGGAGGGTGCCGCAAAGCTATCTGCCGGGGCTTTACAGTGCTGCCCAATCTCCCCAAGACTCACCATGTAATTAGAGATAAAGACAGAGGGCTCGGCTACTCAACCTCAATTCTCCCAGCTTCACACACGGCTGCCCACCCATAGCCCCCCCAAGAGGAAACCCCACCACACTGCCACTACATCAGCAGCCGTGTACGCTAGCTGTCTACAAACCCCATCATCTCCCGACCGAGAGTTCCACACGCTAAACATTTAAGACGCTACACAATCGTGACTACTGCCGTTCAAATATGAAGTATCCTGGAGTTGTACAACGGCAGAGTGCTTTTTTTTCTTCCTTCGACGCCATACTCCACATATTATCTGTACTGAAGAGGATTCATATTGTAAAATTTTCTCAGGTAAACAATAACCACGGTAAATAAGTAATTTTTCTTCATATCTAAAACTTCATCCAGGCAAGGCAGAAAAATTTAGAGGATATAGCAGAGGAGGAACTCTCGAGTATATTCAAGAAACATAAAATTATACTATGGAAGGATCCATTATTCATCTCAGATACATTTTTCATTTAAGAGTGGGCTGGATATGAGCAATGATGAATGCATCGCCCAGGATGCAATTTGTATGTAAAATAACAGAAGATTACAGAATATGTTTTAAGTGCAAATGCAGTTTGTTGCCATCTAAGTAGAAAATGCATTCCTACAAAAAGGAATAAGACCTGAGCCCCATGATGCTCCCTCATAAAAATCACTTAGCCCATAGCTAGGCCCCTCGCCAGTCCACAGAGCGGGTTACAATGAGAGGCTCAAGTGATGAATGAGCCGACTGGAGTAGATTTTCATTCATATAATATACACTACCTCTTGGCGTGCCATTTGAAAATGTGGGGATAAGTAAACTGAATTACTAAGACTAATTCAACTCGCATCCAGCTCAGCAGCACACTTCCTTGAAATCCGCCCCTCCAAAAGCGAACGCACACGGCGAACGCACACGGCGTAAACACGGCGTCTACGCACAAGCGCGCACAAACATACAAGAGTGTTTCGCTGCCTGCCAGGCATCCACATGTTCCTCTCAGGACTCGCTCTCTCCTCATCAGCTTCACTCGGTGCACACCGTCTCAATTCAGCGCATCTCAAAGACACACAAAGAGCCTTCCCCTGCATTCACAGTACAAAGATTGAATACAGGCCCCTAACACAAGACATGCCCACCACAGAGCATGTAATACAACTCATTACTGGGCACGCAGGGTGGAGAGGGCTGTGATGGGAGAGACAAGCACAACAGGGAGAGGACGGGGGGTAGGGGGAGCCTCTTAGACCAACATCTCCATCTTTCTTCACAACTAGCAAAGCTCTTAAACAAAAGCTTAATAACTAAAGCCACCCGTGTTTTTCCATGCCGGTGGAATTGCAAGAAAAAACAGAAATACTGCTCACACTTTGGGTGAAATTCAAACAGCCTCAAGGCCACTGTGTGCCTGCTTTACATGGTGGATAGCATTCAGCTCTGAATTGTAACTTCCCCTGCTGCCTCTGACCCACAAGCAAACCACTGTATGTCCAATCACAAAGAGACAGGGGGACAGTGTATCTGGGTCAGCTGCATTGATCTGAGCTCTGGGGTCAGGTTTTTGTGTGTGGACGAGAGGGCACTAGGTTTGGCTCCGTGCACGCAGAGCCAAAGAGAGGGTGCCATGTTTATCAAGGTAGGCAGGGAGGAAGGAGGACAGCTAATCCACCACCGCACGCAGCCTCGTGGACCTTCCGTAACCTCGGGGCAATCGCATGACCTGAGGCGAGGCATTACACACATTAAAAAGACATGAACTTCAGAGCATTGGAGTTTCAAGCACGCGATCAATGTGGCCACAGGTGCAAACATTTTCTGCACTGCCAGTGGAATGCCCTTTTTCCACCCCCTCTCACAGGATTACACTGGAGCCTGTTTTTGCACTGTGTTCATGTTAATGTCAGCAATAATAAAGACCTGCAGCGCAAGAAACAATAAAAAAAAAACAAAAAAAAACCGAGCGTGAGCTGGAGACAGCTTTTGGAGGTGGGCTGGAAGCAGCGCGGGGAGTCGGGAGCGAGGGCAGGATGTGAGGAGTATGTCAACTTCTCCCTGTCTGCTCCCCGTGTTCGCTCGCTTCAGACTGAGGGGAGCAAATGGGCCTAATTCACACTGGCTATGTGTGAGTGTCTCTGCTGTCTAGCAGCGTGAGAGGGAATTAGATCTATGGTTTGTAGCCTTCATCCCTTCCCAGACAGACTTGTTCCGGCTCAGAGGCGCTGCCTAATCCGCACCTCTCTCCCGCTTGCACTCCCGGAAAATGACTTCACACAGCTGCCTCAAACACCCAACGCAGCAATTCTCGTCTGACTGAACTCCCCCCTACTCAAAAAAAAAAAAAAAACTCAGCAGACCTCCCATAGCTCATTTAACATACCAATTCATCCCCAAAGCCCACCCTACCCCCTCCTTTTAGGAGTTGAAAACAACAAGGAAAACAACTAGAGCCCCACTTGATAATTTAAGGGCTCTTTTCTCCAGAGAGCTGTCAGATTCAGCGGTATACTGAGAGGAATTCAAAGTGTGAGGAGGTACCCTGAGTGAGCAGTAGTTGGTTTATAGGATGTCTGTGACTCACCACGTATTTTTTTTTTTTAAAGATATAGGAATTTGAATCACCTGAGGTACCAATTCAGCTCTTCCTTGAGCCCGTCTTCCTCCATCTATGTACCCATCCCCATCAAGTGGGTAAGAAGTGAATTAAAGTGAATGTCAATTCACAATGAGGGCTCTGGGAACACAAAGCCAAACGAGTTCTCACATTAAAACCCAGATCTTGGCCAGGTGGATTCTTGTAGTTGTTGTCAAGGACACAATCATAGTAGATAGGGCCGGGCTGCAAGAGGGCTGCTCCCAGGCACAGCGGCCTATGGAGGGTAGCTCTGGATAATAGCGAAGGCCACTCAGACAGACACTCCAGCCTTGAGGACAGGAAACGGGGGGAGATCCTTGTTATAAAGCCCAAGTCTATCTCCTAACAGCTTTTATCTGTTTAAGAATACCCCCACCTACGCAGTGACGCCTTACACTCCTAACCTTCTTTTGTCTGTTCCATAGAAGAATATAAAAGATGGACCTAGACACCTTGACATCACCCATTGGTTTCTGGATTCTGCATTTTATAGTCTCAAAGTTAGGTTTTTAGTGCTGGCTATAATGTTGTTGTTTTTTATGATGTAGAGTAAGTTATTGGCTAAGGCTAGCAAGCTCCAAGGATTCAATACACATATATAAACAGCCTGGCAACTAAGAAAAAAAAAGTATAAAATAAAAAAAAAAATGATTTGTCACATATGTACATTAACCTCCCAGGACCTCGCATCCACATATGTGGACATCACATTTTGGGTTGTCTAGACCAAAATACTAAATTGTGCTCTACAAGGGCCTGACATCCACTTATGAGGACATTATTACTGCCACTGTTCTATCGAAATTTAAAATGAATGTCCTCTTATGTGGATCTTATTTTTCTCAGAAACAAAAAATCAGGTAATTCTTTGTTTTTACACTCATCAGGGCCCAATCAGCCCAAATAGCAAAGAGAAAGTAAAAATGCATGCCATGAAAGAGTTCGGGTCTTAGGAGGTTAAGAATACTCCAAAAGGCACCAAATCAACTCACTGTAGTGGAGGTGATGCCCAGCAGACCTCTGGGAGCTATAGCTGCTTATGTCTGGGTGACTTAAAATCAAATCAAAGCAGCAAGAACCCCAACTTAACTTTACCAGGACCCAAATGGAAACAAATGCTTGCCACAGGGGTAGCTCCAGATGTTTGGTTTGGCAGGTTTATGCCAGATGTCCTTCCTGGTGCATCCCCAAAGGTGATTTGCATCTCCAGCTGGACTCAAACCAGTGACTTTCTCTACCAGAAAGCATACCAAATCACCCATAGTACAGCTGAAGCAGGAAACTACCCATGGAGACCAAAGCAAGTTTTTGTACTAGGCTATAAACACACCATTTAATGCTGTTAATATGGGCATTTTAACTTAAGAGACTGTGGGGACTGGCTCGGTTTTGGAGGCAGCCTCCAGTGGCCACTCCAGGGACTGCGGTTTCCAGCAGTTCCGTGCTGGCCTAATTTTTCAGGCCCTATAGATTACAACTGAGTACTTTCTCACGTGACAAAAAGATGCTGCTACGAGTAAAGAGAGCTAGTTTAGGTCTTTAGGAGCCATTTGGGATCTTCAGGGGAAAGCTAAATTGCTTGTATTTCAAGTAGGGGGGGGAAAACTGTGAAAGTGAAAGATGCAAGCTTTGTCTTCTATATGCTCAAATTGAAGCATTTGTAAGCAGCCGACTGATGCTGCAAGAAATGCAGTGTAGTTCTCAAGAACTCCTTAGGCAGCAGTGAGAAACAAGTGATATTACAAGAAAAGAGAATGATTAAAGCCTAATATGGCACAGCAGAGAGGGGAGAGAGAGGTGATTTATCCCTTCACGGCCTTTTGACACTAAATTAAACTGTTGAGTCCATTCCCCCGTGCCAGCTAGTTATCTTTCCAGGCTAATTTAACACTATAATTTACATTCCATATAAAATACATCCTGATGTGGTGCTGTCAAGGCCGTACATCATTTACAGAGAGTGCTCCAGTTTCAGTGAAAAGGACAGAATTAGATCATATTCATGATGCAATTAAACACTTCAGTGGGAATCGATGTAAAACCGATGAGCCCTGAAAACAATGCATATGGCTGAGAACATTAGAACACATTACCTACCCTCGGATCTCTCGCTCCACAGACGCAATTTAAAATCCTCCACTACTCCACTCTCTGTCTCTGCAGATTCATAACGCACAGCGATAATAAATGAATTTTTCACAAAATTATTCAACTACTAAATTGCCCATGGTAACTGAGTATCAGATGAAAGTGATGTGAATTATTAAGTAAGGAAACTGTTTGTTCTCACCATGGGTGTAATAATCAGCTAAATGAGGAAGAGAAGGGGCGCAAGAGGGGCAGGTTACAGTAGAGGAAGATCTCATAGTAAACATCAGTGTTGATGTTTTTTAAAAAAATTAATTAATTAAAAAAAAAAAATGGGGAAACTCTGTCTGCCGCCTGGGCCTCCAGCTGGGATGATGGTATCGACCAATTTCCCTAGGGCGGCAGTGTGGGTTTTCTTATGGATACCGAGAGCAGAGAGAGCATTACGAGGCACTGCTGCACATTCTCATGTAAAACTGGCAACAGGCCCTGTGAAGCTGGCAAAAACCACTGCAACAGCCAGCCAACGTTACACCACCTCACCACATTTTACATAATCAGACAGACAGCGCAGCAGACCACACACTCACACCGCTCCACTCCAGATCACATCAACTACCTGTCACACTCCTCTCCACAGCCATCACGCTCGTTTTGATTGGCTTAGAGCCACAGAAGCTGAAAAACCTTTACAAAGCAAGCTCCAAAAATACACTTCTCAAACCCTTCCATTAATCACCATTTGCCTTTTCAATTCTCCGCGCTAAACCCATTTCTGCTTTCAAAGCCCGAACTTGTTGATGGCAAGAAAGTAGACAAATGTAATGAAATTCAGAATTTAAGAGCCGTGCGGGGGGGAGCAGAGGTAAAGCAATTTGTAACCATTTCTGACAGGATGAGTTGGCCTCTCCAACTGAAACAGTAATTATGTTTAATGGTCCTTTAATCTGTCCATCAGGCAGGAGGTGAGCGGCCGGGTCAGCCTAAAGTGTTTCGGGCGTCACGGCGTGTCACAGTGCAGTCAGAAGGGCGAGGTGCTCCACGAGGAGTGCCAGGACTGCTCGCCTCACCACACAACATCTGCAGGTCCCCCTCCAACACACACATTAGTCAACGAATCATCCACCTACCGACCTCCTCCTGCATTAAAAAAAAAAAACCCAACAAAAACAAAAATGCTTACAGCTGGACTATGAAGCGGCGGCGAGAGATAAACAGGCTCCCTCAATAGCTATGAAGAGAGCAAATGAGTGAGCAAAAGTGTGGGCATCTAAAAAGTTTGATGTAATTTGCTAAAATTTTAATCACCCAGGATATGATGGGTACATTACACCCTCTGCTCTGGTGAGAATTCCAAAGTATTGTGTCCAGCTGGTGCCCTGGCTCTCCGCCATCGCCATTAATCTGCACCTCTGAAAGGATTTCTTAAAGAAGAATCCGATCCAGCTTCTTTAAGCTGGATCGGAGCTCCGCTGATTCCAGTTGACATCATAAGTCCCAGGTCATGTCCCTTACATACCTCGGCAGCCCCGTGCACAGGCAGAGCATTCCAAGATGGCACTGGGTCAATCCCAATAGTAATAGCAGAGACACGGGGCCCATACAAAAACAAGGGTGAACAAATAGTACCTTTGTACCCAGAGTCATTTGCACCCAGCTCAGGCGCTTGGCTATCTCAGAGCTTGGCAGATAGAGCTCCCAGTCCCTGCTATGCATCTGCACTTGTGCTGTATTTGTTATCTTGGACAAGCATTCTCCCTCACCGTTTCACTGGCCAAATAGAGAGGGGGGAGAAAACGAATCACTCCTAGACCTACTCCTGTTGTTCCTTCAGCTGTCAACACTTCTCACAGACTTCACCCCCGCCTAGCCACATCGATACAGAGAAGTGACTGCCGTTTGCTTTATGATTGCCTTGTTTTATTCTCTCGGCCGGGCTTTTTCCTCAGCCTTCACAGCTCTAATCAGAAAGCCTCGCCTGGACAACAGAGGCATTGTCTCTTAAACTGAAAGAGGCTGTGGATCAGTGAATCCCTTTCCATTTTCCCACTTTATTAGCCCGCCGGCACACCACTGTTTATACTAGAGGGTATTCTGTGTTTGCTAAGAACAATTACAGTATGAAAAATGATCCGTCAATGCCATCTATCAGGCCAGAGTTGACAGGAATCCTATAGACAGGGCAGCCATTCGTCCCCCGCTCCCCATCTCTGGGGTCCCATGCTTTAGTATCCATGACAACATGCAAGCCACTTGCCACGCTTGCCACTTCACAGTGAGAGATGAGCGCCCGTGAGGGGCTTTGAAAATTAGCCTTTGACACCCCGTGTTCCACTGCGCTCCCACCCTCCTCGCATGCAGTCCGGACCCTTTGGGGAGGCCTCGGAACAATCCCGATCCTTCTCCGCATTCAGCCTCACACAAACAAAAGCAGACTCTGCGCGCTACTATAAACATACTTCTTTAGGGTCTCGCGGTGTCAGTTTTATTGTGCCTGAGCTATATGATTCTCAACATTAACCTCACAGCTACATTACCTATCCGCCAATGGAAATGAAAGAGAAGCACGACTCGGCCGGCATCCATAAAAACGGGGTGAAAAATACAACGGCTGAAACTGAAAGGCTGAGAGGTGCCTGACTGCACATGAGCTGCCAGCACATTACCAGACAGATCCAGCTGTTTGACCCCTCCGCTCCCCATTTCTTAAATGACTTTGTGAAAAAGTTACATCTGTCAAAAAATACAGATTTGCTTTTTCACCGTGCAGATGGACCAGTGAACTGTAACATGCAGTGCTTTTACAATAAACTACAATACTTCTTTTAATGATGCCATAATGTCCATGTCTACATTCAAATCATTGATCGTTTTGGCTTATTTGTTTGTGGGAGTTTTTTTGCATGACCAAAAATACTGTTAAAGTTTACTTTAAGTTTAGACTAGAAGTCACGGCTGCGTTTGGTAAAATGTGGCATTCGGAAGAGTTCCCATAACCTTGGAGTGTAAGGAGTGTCTTGTGGAAACAAAACAAAAGCTTGTTATAATTCAAAGTAGACAAGAGACATCGGTGCCAAATTGTAAATATAGATAAATATGACTTTACAGTACCTTCATGTTTAAGCAGTAAAAACACTTTATTAAGATTACAGTAGGTGCCATGAAAAATAGAAGCTAGCAATCTCGCTGCCAGTACAATTATGTAATCTGATTATTGCGAGATATCAAGAGATCAATGTCCAAAAGTTCCTTAAAATTCTCAAACGCGACTGCAAACACTTAAAGTGACTAAGTGATTTAAGTCTAAGAGATGTTGCTGCTGTTCCCATTTGACTCCCAGACACACCTCTTTGGGGTTGTGTTTATGCCATAAAACCACACTTGGCAGCTGAGGATCATATTACTAGCGTGAAAGAAACAAACAAAGCTGTGCAAACGTGGTGCGCTGTCAGAAGCAACGGTTTTAACGGCTTGTGATTAATCATATTTGGAGAAACATTAAAGGGAAAAGGAGGGAAACTGGCTCCAGCACTAGGAGGTAAGGGTGTCAACTGATATAACCCACCACTGACATCAAGCAGAGCCAGCTAGCTCATTGATGTGGCAGCGTCTCATTTTCACCAGTTTGGAAGCAGACAGTTTTGCAGTGCCTTGCGGTTCTTAATTATCTTCCGACTTTGTCTAATTCAATCAACACAACTCAGATCTAGCTGCGAAATGGCACTCACATCCCCTCAAGCTCAGCAAGTCAAAAAACACTGAATAAGTGGAACAGTCAAACTGACAAAATGGCATAGCACATGAGAAATAACTGTTATTTTATCTCCCGGGCTGAGACCTCATCCACAGCAGAGGGGATGAGGGGAGGCTGGGAGAGCATCCAATCAGCTTTTTGTTTTTGGTTACAAGGCTGCGTTCGGGGGGGAAACACAGGAGTTGAGCGCTTTGATGACGCTGCAGATGCCGCCTTGCTGAGCACTGTGAGATCACCGCGTTAGCTGAGACTCTTGAGGTCCCTTTGCTCGGATGCTTCCTGGCGAATCTAATATCCTGTTAACACAATTGCATCCAACTATGTTGTCATGTGTCAGGACAGTACGCTCTTTCAGCCGTCCTCTTCACAACCATACATTTTAAATCGACAACAAGACAAACACATGCGCAGACCCACACTGGGAGAATTTAAAAGGTCATTAGGGATTAAATTGCTTCCTAATTTGCCATTTTAAAAGCGAACGACATAACGAGAGGAGGTGGGGAGGCCAAACCTGATCCCCACCGAAATCCTTTTCCACATTACCTCCATTCCCACCCATTTCACCTCCCATCTAATTCCAAGGGCCACAGCATTATTAGATTTTGACATTATTAGCCCAAATAGCAGAGAGGCCCCACTGTCATTATAAAGCCTTTACTTTTTGCGCTGACTGCCAAATCTGTTTTGCACCAGCTACACACTGCCAAACCCAACAATGGCAGATTAGTGAAGCCCTTCTCTTGTTGCAGCAGAGGTTAATATAAAGTGACAGGGCTAAGTCCGCTCCGATTAAGTATGCTGAGAGATATTACGGCAGTTTGTTACATCAGATCGTTATTGGATTAAACAGCATGCACAACAATGAAAGTTTAATTTTAATTTTCAGCAGGAATATAAAATAGGCTCTAAGAGCGCTCCTGTCAGAACAAAGGCAGTATTACAATACCTTCTTGTTTTTGCCCCCCCGCCTCCCCGTTTGCCATTTCTGGAGTGGCAGACATGAGAAAATATGATGGTAAGTGAGGATGTCAACCTTTAGGGGGTTTTTTCCTCCCAGAAGTTAATGCATTATTTATAAACCAACAAAATTCAAATGCACTTCACAAACCAGGAAAAAAAACATAAGGGAATACAGCAGGTATCAGAAATAGTATGAGTAATATAATTCTCATAATCTTCCTTACTGTTTATTGGTCGGGTCATCTACTGCTGTGCTGCTTGCAGCGATAGCCCAGTTGGCCAATGCATTGTTAGCTCTGCAAGAGGTCACTGCACCTGACCAATAAGCTGTTATTAATCCTCACAGAGTCATCCATTAGGCATCCAATTTTTATGACCCTCTTTTTTATTAGATGTGCTATCAGCTGTCCATACCTGACAGAATTATGGACTTCCTCATCTTCCTTTTCCCAGAAGATGTTGGGTCAGGTAGACTGAACCTGAAGCCAGGGTAGCAGGTAGTGTGGGGCTGAATCTGGCAGTCTCCTGGGGTGTTCCCCCACTGTCCCGTTACCACCAATAAATCTCTGTGCTTTACGATTAGGTACATAAAATGAGTCATAGATCTGAACGGTAAATAAGAGCTTGTCAGTGGGGCTGACGCCAAGCCCAGCTCCTCCCCCACCTCCTCCTCTGCCAGATAGTCCCTCTGTACCCCAGCCATCAGACTGCTGCTATTGAGCTGGGGCTAAAAAGGCTCCAATAAATAAGCCTGATATTTCCCTCTGGACTTCTACGGTGCCACCCTGAAGCATGCTTGCATACACTGAACAAACAAACAAAACAAAAAAAATAAAAGTTCCCGCATCAGAAACTGGACTGCCTGGACAATAACAAAGGTTTATTTCTTGTTTTTCAAATTCAGAAAAATATTGAAAAATATTAAGTACTCTTTGCCTGTAATTACTCCTCTCAGATAGAAAAGGAAGTCAATGGATCAATCCATCTCAAGTATATTCAAACTGTATGCTGGACTCCGAGACACTGATGTCTTTTAATGGACCTTCAATCCATACTTGCAATTAAGCATGCAAAATCTCCCATTAAGTAACTCCATTTACAGTGTATTTACTCTAGAGCTGTTTGGGTTTTTTCCTAGAGTGTCTTCCACGAGGCTGAGAGAGCAGCAGCGAGATGACCTGAGGGAGGCCTGATGGTCTCAAAATGCACTCGCACAAAGACGGACACTTCCTCTGCAGCGCCAGCTAATCATTGTTGCCGATTTCGTTTACACTGTTCCAAAACGACTCCCTGAATGACCACCTTCGCATATTAAACAGACAAACAGACAATAGGGACAGACTGTTAGAGGACATGAGAGCAGCTAAACACCAGCAATGTCATGACAGTCTGGGGAGAGGCAGACTCATAATGCTGTATGTACAAATGGGAATCTACCGGGTGATTGATAGCATATTAAACAGAATTGTGTTACTGCCTATCCACTGCACATTTTGACAAGGCACCTGCAAAACTGTTTTCAACATACATCAGCACCTATTCAGCATAACTGCATATAAAGTGCACTACATCTCTCTGTACCAGGGAAAAAAAGGCTATCAGTAGAAATAGGTCTAGAGAGGAAAGCAGAGAAAGTGCATGGCTACAGGCATGCAATCAACTAAGAATTCAAAATCTCGCCCAGTTTATACAGTTCTATAATCAGAGAGCAAAGAAGGAAAACAACGCCATTGGCGGCGCACCAAAGAGATTCAAAACATTTTCATTAGTGAGCAAAAAATAAGTACTTCTTACAGAGAGCATTGCTTCTTTTTGCATAAGTTTGATGTTTAAGAGGGAAGATTAGATGGAGGACAGGGGGTTTTATGTCAAGTCTAAGCTCTGCAAGAGCCTTTCTCACTAGTTACACCATCTGATTAGGACTCTTGTTATCCCGAGTGTTTCATCCATCGAATGGAAACTGGAGCATTAAAAATATAAAGCAAAAATAAAGCTGTAACAAGTAACTGTAACCCAAGTTGATTATATCCAGGGCAGGGTAATGTAGAAACGTCAGGTTACTCTTGGTTGTGCTCTCCATTAAAAATATATAAAGTCAGAAACATTTCTACGTAGGGCTGTTCGATATAACGATATAAAAACGTCTATGTTTCATTTTATGCTATTGTTTGTTTCGTGGTGTCGCAAAATAAACTGTTTACGGCAATATCTTCTCATCGTTTTGATGGTCACTGTAGTGGCTATATTAATGTATTAAAGTTCTCTCTTTCTCTTATATTTAATATAACCACACTAAGGATGGACAAGCGCCTGTTTTTATGTGTTGTCATTAGCAACAAGGACGGTAACACCATCGCGTGTCCGCTTCTTTATGTTCCACATAAACCTTTCACAATAAAGCTCAAGATCCTGTTGAGACTTTTCAAAATAAACTGAATCACGTGAAAGAGCAGAGTATTTACGGATGATAAGTAGAAAAGAGCCGCCAGGTGCTAAAAAATAAAACTTAGACTCAAACGTTAGAACAGGCTTTTCCCCGCAGCACGCCGTGTAATAAATGCTCACAAAGAAAACGGCGGCCGTTACAACTTTTGTCTAAAAATGTATCGTTTCATGCATCGGTTAAAACACTCGACTCCAGCTACATGACGCGCAGCTGGAAACACTTCCCGCAAGTCGAGCTGCCCGAGATTCACATAATTTACAGAAAATGTTACATTTTTGTGATTTATGTCGTTATTGGGACGATAGAATTCTTATATCGGGATATGAGATTTTGGTCATATCGCACAGCCCTATTTCTACGCTGACATTAAGGAACAGCCTGGCAATTCAGGGCTGCATGGTGGTGCACAAATATTACGACGCAAGGAAGCATCAGAGCGCTGGTTTTAAGCAACCGTATGTCAATGTGTACTTATACAACTATGTGCCAGTGTTGCATTGCCATAATGCCAACAAGCCACACTAACACCATCTTGGTAATAAGGCAGGCATGTCACCAAGTCATGCCAGTGCCATTTGCCAATATTTTGAATAAGTCAATATGCCATTCGGTGTGTCCTTATGTCATATATCACAGTCAATATGCCAGCAAAGCAGTGGGACCCAGATCCCTATGGAGGCCAGTGCAATGACAGCAACATCATTACATCATGATATGGTCAATATGTCAAAATGTCATTATGTCACGATATGCTCAATATACAAATATGTAAATAAGCCAAAATGTCATTATGTCAGTACAGCGGTAAGTCATTATGTGAGTGTGATATCATTACGCCAAAGGGTCACTGCAATGATGCCCATGTCATTACACTGTGATACAAATTAGAGGATAATATCATGCCAGCGTATGCCACGTTATGTCAGTATCTCATAATACCACCGATTCGACACGCAATGATGCCAGTATGTTGTGAAACTACTGTGCACGTGGCACAGTGCCATGTTATCATGTAAAAGCAGAAAAATATTTCACCTTCTGTGTCTGTCAATCTGTAAATAGCATTTATATCTGTTTGTATATATGCACAATGCAGTTCTTCTATAGAAAAAAACAACCTGACAAACCTCAATGTCAGCCTTTGTAAATGGAATTTAGTCACTGCTTGCCGAGCTACGTCCTAGGAATCTTACTGTTTTTGTCCAGCCACCCACTCCACTGCTTACTCTACCTACAGTCAGTGTTTAGAACTGTGAAGAGAATATGTTCCCTCTGATTTTAGTCTATTGTCTTTTTATCCTTGTAGCTAGAATTTTCGTCTTTGTTTTGCGTTTTCCTCCCTCTCCCATCACTACCTTCTGTCTTCTTTTGTCCTTCTACGCCACATCACCTGCTCAGTCTTTTAGCTTCTGTGACCATGGATTAGTCTAGAACTTACACACGGCTGTACATACAAAATCATACTATGCTTATAATTATTTAAACTTTGATTAACTGGTTTAATCCAGTCAGCAGAGAACACTATTGATTCGATTAGATATTGCACCATCTGGTCTATTGCATAGTTTGAAAAGAATGCCGTGTGAGCAAATGTATACCTTTCAATATATTTGAAACTTTTTTTTATATGCTTGCTTTTGATTTTGACATGTTTGTTAACTTCATGTTTCCAGTACACACTCGGTTATTTAGAGTGCGTTACCGAGCAAGGCTGTGTCAACTTCCTCTCATGAATGCCACACTACCTATTAAAGTTTCAAGAAAACAGCATTTATATTTCAAATGTTAATAATAAAAAAAGGCTGGTAATGCTGCAGCCCACTGTAAACATTTTCATTCTCAACATACACGTCTTTGAAGCGATCACACAAATAATATTGGGAGTCGGGTGTTTAAAGACCAGATGTGCAAAAATGAGGTGCACTCTGAAGAAGGATGATCCCCCCCATAATTCTGCCTACATATCGAGTCATAACTAGACATCGTCAGCAGTTGCAGAGAGGTTCTGAACATTAAGTTTATGGGCTCCTCATTATTTAACATGTTAGGGTCTCCCCACAGCCCAATGAAATTTTGATGGCAGTATTACAGCTAGTTTGTTGGCTCTTCACTCCTACTCACTACTTAGGCAGATGTAAATGTGTAAGAGATGTCTCTTTGGACAGACCCATGTTTCACACAGGAAAAGATACTAGACTAATCCACCTTTCTGCTCTGATGTGAATTCATATTCGATGTGATCTTCCAAAGAGTCTGATCAGAGAGCACTGGATGTTGGTTGTTGCTGTTGTTACAGGCCTCTGTCTGGACAGGCCCAGGACTGCAGTGGTGCAATGATCTGCCTAAGCCATTTCCTGCCTTCCCATCTACATAGTGTAAAAAACAAACATTCCTGTAAATAAAGACGGCTGTCCAACAACTGTCTTCCCAGCGACAATGCTATTGACCATAGTCAGATGCTCCACTGATTAAAAATTGATCCATTTTGAAAAATCTAATCAACTGAATAGGTTTCCTTCATACGTGGGGTGGGGTTAGGTGCTTTTGTTGAGGGGGTTGCAGAGGGGGGGATTGAGCAGCTGCTGACACAGGGAGGGAGACCTGTTATTAACCCCTGCACCTCCATGCAGCCCCGTGCACCCTGATCCCCACTTCACCTCCCCCTGCGCCCCGGGACCAGACAGGGACCAGACGGTCTGAATTATTCAGCAGTCTGAGAGAAGCTCCGGCCACTTGGCCTATTAATGCCTGACAGTAGAGGCTAGTGGCTCTAATGGCCAGCCTGGAGAAGCCCCAGTTCCCAGTGGATGCAAGTAGGCCTGCTAACGCTAGGCTTCAGGGGATGTGAGAGTGAATTCATCAGAGGCCGAGGTCGCGGCAGGTTAATGATGCCGCACGTCTAGACGGACGCTGGACTCACACCCTGCCCAAAAGGCAGCGGGGAATGGGGGTGGGATGCAATAATATTTTTATCTTTGAAGGAGAACCAGCCTTGCAATATTAAGTCTTGAGGCTTATTTATGAAGGAGCGGCGTTGTTGACTTTGGCCATGATCCACAATTGACTTGAGGGTGTCCCTTTAAAAATAACAGAGAACAATGAATATCTCCAATCCCGCTGATATGACTCGGCTTCATGTTATGTTCCGGTAGTCTTCCTGTTATTTAGTGCTAAATGAAAAGGAAGCATGAAGAGTAGCATTTATCACAAATGGATAAAATGTACAGACGTAGCTGAACAACGTTCATAACAGAGAGATTAAACAACTGTCGGCACAACCCAACTCTGATTACTCGCTAACCCTTATCATCATTGCACAAACAATGCCAACAGCTGGAGAGGCCCCTCAACTCTAACACAAAGTCACTCTGTAATCAGGGCATCTCCCCCAGAGAGAAAAGGGGATGACGCTCAGGGTGAGACTCATTTGGGAGCATCTCAGCTGCCATGTGCTCCATCACCGTGGTGATCGTATGCATCCGCTCGATGCCTCGGAAGATGTAAACAAAAAAATAAACGCAGGACCAATGAAAGATATTACCCCCTGGGTGCAGTGTGGAGGATCCAGTCAACAACTGCAGAGTATATGATCCGTGTGGCGTCTACCTGGAGATTCCTAATAGAGGAAGCTCTCAGACAAACAGTAATCATTTTTGCACTCAGTCATCATTCACTGTGAGGACAAACACATTATGAAGTCCAGGCAGAGAGGCAGAGGAAGGTATTCTTATTATCATCCACTAGAGATTTATACACTTCAAGGTTGAGTTCTTTGAGTGAGTGGGCTCGATCAGTCTGATGAAGCGCAATGAGTTTAGCCTTCAGTGGGTACTATATGTACCTGACTGTATGGCCACACAACAGAAGCTCTTCCCTTATTCAGGATGCCAAGCGCTATTACTGTTGAGGTCAACATCGCTGCCATGATTGCGCCAAACCAAGGGCATCCTGCAGAAGGCTACCGAGGGGACACAGACACACTCCGCGCCCATTTGCACAAATGTAATTTCCCACCATCTCCCCTCACTCAAGGTGACCAAGCACATAACTCAGAGACCCATGTGAGATGATCCTGATGGACTTGTCGCAGCAGAGAATGGCTTGCATTAAAACAATCTTGCCAAAGCATGCAGAAAAAAAGCTTCTTCAAGAAACTGTGAGCGCAAACAGAGGAGCAAAGCAATTATTTTGCTTGGCCAAAGCTAAAAATCATATGCTTATCATACAGAAAGCCTGAATTGCAGTCTAAATATTGGTACTGCATTAATAGTCAATTGGATGATTTCCATAGAGTGTCAAGCGGAGATGAAAGTAATGTAAAGATATAAATTCCTGTGAGGTCTGTGCAGACCTCCTGCAGTGAAGGAGAATGAGAAGACTGTCCACTTCACATGCATGTCCTCTGATTTGTCCCTCCTCCACCACCACCTTAGCCACATTCCAGTTCCTCAGGCATACTGCTCCTCCTGCCGCATACAGCAAAAGCCTGGAGCAATGTTTAGCTAAACCTGCTGGCCTACGTAGGCAGTGAGAGTCCCCAGAGGGCTGAACAATCAGACAATTTCAAGATCATGAAGCATTAAACCAATTCCGGCAGGGTACACTAATTAAACAGCCGAGCCCGGCACAGCCAACCAATCCCCACAGAGCAATTAAATCCATCCCCTCTAAAACACTGTGGAACCTGTCTGGGGAAAACTGCCGAGAAGTGAGAGAGCGAGAAAGAGGGAGAACGATAGAGTGTGGGGGGAGTGAGGGGTAGGAGGAAAATATCATAAAATTCATCTGGAAAAAAAAAGAGGAAAAAAAACTATAGGGGGAATGCAGCAGGAGGCTAACAAGGGAAATTGAAAAAAGCGAGTCTCAATTCACTTCTTTGTTCTTTCCTCTATTTTTTGTCATTAATATTCAAAATGTCTGCCTTTATTCTCAGACGAGGAGGTGTGTGTGCGTGTGGGGGGGGTGACCACATTTAAATTCAAAAATAGTGACCCTGTTGCGATCAAAAGTTGCATATTTAATTAAGATTACAAGGTCTGGAAAGCACTCGTGAGACTGAAGGGAAAGACAGAATAGCCTCAAGGCCTATATTACACACCGGCAGAGCTGCTAACACAGTTGCAAACCCTAATCAATACCCCGATGCTCTCCTCCACGAAAGTAAATGAACAGGTGACAATGGAAGCATGACATCACTGGGCTTTTCAGGGAGCAACAAAGCTTGAGAAAGTGAGAGGCAGGAAGCAGCGGAAAGATTGAAAGTGATTTCTGGGTAGCTCCCACACGCCAGAAAAAAAAATGCATTTGTTAACCTGTATAATTGCCGATATTAATAACTTGTGATTAAAAAAATGAAAAGAAGGGCAATCTCCTTTCCCAACAATCTTATGGTTAGGTGAAGCAAATTCTCCCACTGTTTACCCATTTCTCCAGAGTGCCTCGGACAAAGTGCAAGTGTATTTTGGCGGTGCTGAAGAGGAGCAGAGAACACCACAGGAGTATGACTCTGGTGGAAGCAAACCAGAGGTGTGGACAGGGAGGCAGACCTGCTCTTTTCTCTCCCCCGACTGAGGCGACGTATAAATCAAGAGCCGAGCTTCACGTCTCCACTTCCTGTTCCTCTCCATTAAAAATGATAAACTGTACCTCTTGAAGCCGCTCGCTCGCTTTAGGGTCCCGGTCTGCACCTTCCTGGTGGAAGAAGCGGGCAGAGTGCGCGGCTCAGATTTATTCCATCCCCTCCCATTGTTGGAGATGAATAAGGGAGTAATTAACTGTGTGGGGGTAGCAGCTGCACAAAGACGAGACCGGCTAACACAACAAGCCCGATCCATCTGCTTTTGCTATAACACACCTTTTGTGTTATTTTGATAAATAAGAGCACATCTGCTTAGTAATAACAAATGCTGCTTTAATACTCAAAAGACTGTCTTTCGTGGTTCTTCTCTCTTCCCACTTAAATGAGGACAAATGGGCCTTACAAATCGGTGGCATGCGTAAGACTAGTATTCCTCCAGTCTGGTAAACACACTCTGAGCACTGGCACATAATGAGAGTGGCTGAGATCCCCGAAGACAACCTGGAGAAGGTTAGTGAAGCATTGATCTCATGAGTGCGCTCCGAGCTCAGGGGCACCCTTCAAACCACGCAAACCCACGTTACCAGACAACCAGCATCAGAACACAGAAAACCTGGCAGCTGCACATTTGGAGGGTTAAAAAACAAAACAAAAATGTGTTTTTTCTTCCTTCACGAAGGACAAAATGGACAATAGGGGAATAAACTACAGCAACTGAAACCCTCCCAAATACAGCTGAGGCACGTTATTTAGAGAGATGGAGACACAGAGAGAGCGAGAGAGAGAGAGGGCAGCAGGATTCATTGTAAGCCTAGTAAAATGAACAAGAAAGGACTGCTGCTCAATACGTCTGCAGTGGCGTTAGACAGTCAAAACAAATAAAGCCAAGGCCGCGGTGGAGAAACGCAGCTCAATATGGACTTACTGGGCAGGGGACTGGCTGTCAGCAGGGAGAGGACACAGCTTTATACCAATGCCGATGAGCCATTAGCTCTCTCCTCCCGATGCTTCCGCCTGCCTCACTGCGAGCGAAGAAGAGGCTGCCCTACCGCCATGGAGCCATCCTCCAGCACACTAATGTGTCCCTGAAGTTTTGTTAAAGCTGGTTATTTACTCCTGCAAAACAATTGCTCCAGCCTAGGGGCAGCAGTATGAAGAACACACTGCTATGAAAAATCTGGCGTCTCTTGCTATGAAGCACTGTCAACTACCAAGGGGGTGTTCTTGTTGAAACATTGGAAGTACTGTGGGTTTTTTTATGTTTTTACCCACAATACCACGCGAGAGAAAACAACTAATATGCATAACTTCAAGAAGGCAGCAAATTACAACACAGGTAAATGGAAAAAAATCTTAGTAGTCATTAGCCACAGTAATTTGGGATCAGTGCTATGAAATCATGTGCGAGGTATGTCAATTTCTGTTGCTGTGACTGAAAAGGGTCTACTCACATAACACACACGCACACTCGCATGTGCACACGCACACACTTTCTCACTTACCTCTAGTGGTATCTATTCTTGGAGATAGGGAAGAATCAGAGACTCAAAACCTGAGTGAATAAAAGCAAACCTTTCTTTGGTAGAAAATACTTCCAATAAAAAATACATTAAAAAAATTACAAATCACTCAGGGAAATGTTTTGTTTTCTAAGCCCAACCTTAGACCACCATACCTCCATACTACAGTTCTGCATCACACAGCTTTTCAGTCGCTGAGCACGGCGCCTCATAAAATTTGTCACAATTCTCTAAGCGAGGTTGAGGCAAAAAAAACATCTGGCACAAGTCATTTAACAATAGTGTCATTACATAGTTTGTCCAGCAGAGCAACCTCAGATCCATTATTTAAAACGCTTCTTTACTTTCAGCACTGCAGCTGCCCTTACAAATGACTCCCAGCAAACACGCCTGAAACAGACAAATCATCTCCAAAACTGGTCAAAGTATGGCACCAAAAACACGACCACAGACACACGGATGTGGACGTCTTCACCACGAATAACATGTCCAGCCAGAGAAAGCAAGAAATACCAATCAGATTAAAACAATGAAAAAATTTAATGTGTGTCTTTTTTTTCCAGTAAAACTATGACTGACAACTAATTTGGTTACTAAATGGTTGTGAACAGCTCTGTGTACACAGACTAGCATTAATGAGCCTGTTTATTTAAACATAGAACTTTTAAGTCATCTATGTCTGTGACTACTTGAAGTCCGGAGCCAGCTAATTATTATTCCATGTTGAAAGTTTCACAAGACTGCAAACATGCAACTGGGATATATGACTTCGTCACATTCACCACAAAGGCTTGTGGGCCTGAATAGCCAGGAAGGCACGCTGACTTGCACGCTGGAAAATGCAAAAACAAAAGCATTACATATGACATACTGGGACCAGTGTTAACAATAACCATCATAATGGAAGTAGTACACCTTAACACTGGTTGACACCTGCCATAATACTACTAAAAGTGCAAAAAAAGACACCAGAGAGACTCTACCTGCACCAGAATTTTTTTTTTTACCCAATTCAATTGCAAACTAATAGACCGACTCCTTCGTAATGCTGCTTAGTGCCATTTTAACAGCCAAGATGGGAACTGACTGCAAGTGTTCACAGACCTGGTTCCCATCTTCAAAGCATTTCAAAGACAGAAAAATCACAAGTTCATTGGCTATGGTCGCGATAATTCTGGTTGTGCTGCAGTGTTCAACCACTGTTTTCCCTGTGATTGTAGCATAATTGGAGACTCTAAACTGCCCATAGGTGTGAATGCAGGAGTGAATGTGAGTGTGAATGGATGTCTGTGTCCATGTGTTAGCCCTGCAACACACTGGCAACCTGTCCAGGGTGCACCCTGCCTCTCGCCCTAAGACACACACAGCTGGGATGGGCTCCAGCCCCCCCAATGACCCTGAAAAAGGATAAGCGGAAGCGAATGGATGGATGGATGGATGGATGGATGGAGCATAAACAGCACATATGAAATATTTTCTGGCATATTGAAAAAAAACTGATGCTACTAACATACATACAGCATGCTAGCATCAGTACTGGAATGGTTTAGACTACAAGAATCATTAATTTCATAGTATCTCTTTTCTTGCTTAAGTGCTGTGAGCAGCGACGCACTCAGTGCTGCCAGTAGTGGCTGGAGGCTTCGCTACCACATTGCTACTAAACGCTTTCGTACGGATGATGAAATGTGTGATTTCCAAAAGACGGAGATAAACTATGAGGCATAAAATAGTAGAGATAGATTGCAGATGTCATTTTTCTCCTCAAAGCTATAAAGACTGCGAAGGACATCACAATCAACAACACTTTATTTCCGTGGAGGAGCTATTTGAGAACGGTACTATGTTTGTAGCTGGTATTATCCAAACCTTTCATTTTACAGCTTTCAGGACATCTCAAGTTTACATAAACAGTAACATCATCACACCAGGGCTTATCAACCAAGAAAAAGAGAAACAGTCTGCAAACAGGAGCCCAAGCAAGGCAAAAATGATTGGATAGGTATGGAAATCTACTTGAAGGAAGGTCAAAGTGATTAAGCTGACATTAATGACAGGCCTAGTCTTCCTGTGAGAATGCTCACCGTAGCTGTCTCTAAACCCATTTGTCATTCTGCTTCCAACGCTGAAGCATCTGCTTTGAAGTCTCTACCACTAATGCTACACAGAGAGGTTAAACAGCTTAATGCTGAAGTCTGTTTCACTCCTCTCGCTCTCTAATGTTCCTCTCCGTTTTATGTACCGGGGGTTATGGCTCTTGGATTTCACATCTCAATTTGCCCCAGATAGTCGTGTAAAAGCTCCCCTTCTTTCTTATTTGCTTTGTTGTCACTGTCAAAAGGAAGAGAGGGGCAAGCTGAAGGATACCGGGGACCGTGACAGGCATGCCCCACCCATCGATTCACAGAAGTGGGAATAACAAAACCGCGTTAAGAAATGTTTATATGAGAGGCGAGCACAAGTGAGCTGGCTTTTACATTTGCACTTAATCTTGCAAAGATTTGAAAGACAAGTCTTGAAAAATGAGCTAATGAGCACTTTTAGCAGCCACCGTGGAGGTCAGCTTCAAATCCTTTTACATCAATCGCGGTATGTGAATAAAATGATACAGCCATTATGATAAATAAAACAAGATCTGAGGCGCTCTGGACTTACTCTCCACTACAATGAGATTATGGTGACGCATGTGACATTAACAATATCTGCAAACAAATATATGAAAGCATGAATGAAAGGGAGACAGAGACCGATTTTCACAGCCAATTTGAGATTGCAGGGTGTGTGTGTGTGTGTGTGTGTGTGTGTGTGTGT